>NW_021680830.1:167244-196772 GCF_001412515.2 Diachasma alloeum | reverse complement strand
TGAAAGAAAAAAGAAAATGAGTATTTTTTCTAAATATTAGAGAATAATTTTTTTTGCGCGATTTTTCTTCACCCCCCCACCCTGAAGAAAATATGAGGAAAGTTTGTTGATTTTTCATTATTTTTTTATTAGTATAAAGCATTTATAAACATAATCTCAACAATATAAAAAATCAAAAAGTATCTCATCACCACCCCACAACCGTCACAAACTGCAAACTCAACAATGATCAAAATAAAAGAACTAATGAAGACTCATCAACTTCAACAAATTCCAATATCAACAACAAAGAGAACTTGAATGTAATGAATCTCCTCAAAAATCCCCTGTCAAGTGTATCTGTTACTTTTAATAATTGTTCAAATATTTCAATCTATCTGACAAAAAAATATAAGTAATGATAATAATAATAATAATAAAAATTTATGTTTATTAATTCTTCATACTAATAAAAAAATAATGACAAATCAAAAAACTTTCCTCATATTTTCTTCAGGGTGGGGGGGGGGGGGGGAGAAAAATCGCGCAAAAAAAATTATTCTCTAATATTTAGAAAAAATACTCATTTTCTTTTTTCTTTCAAAGCTGGCTTTTTCTTGATAGCATTTCTCTGCTTCCTGAGCGTTTCGAAGTATATTATCTGTTAGTATTTCATCGTATTCACTAAACATATCTTCTTCTGTATTCATATTTCAAGATGTCGCTAGGGGTTATTGAGAATGTGTAAAATACCAGTAAAATAGCATAGGACGCGTGTAAGACTGGGAACGTCTGTTAAGTGAAGAACGATTGGTGGTGCGTGTAAAATTCGACTTACCGACCTCCAAATGCCCCTGTTAACCTGTACTTTACATGCACGCATGACATAAATTATAATAATCGATAGTAATTACAACGAGAATTACATCAGAATTTTATTTGGAATGAAAAATGAAATCGAATTCATATATATAATTTACAATGCCCATTCGGAATTCCTCCAGTAACTGAAAAGTCTTTTGGCAAAAAATACTCATTGTGAAGGAAAAAAAATTTGCTGGAGTAAATTACATATTACAGCTGAGATTAGGAATTTCCAATTCCTCAGTAAAAAAGGAATTTCGTAATCGTCATTTTCAGATTATAAATTGGTAGAGTAACTGCAATATTCGATTCCGAAATTACAAATTATTCGAGCAATTCTCGGATAATATTTTCGGATTACTCATTTAATTTTGTAATCTGACAAATTTAAATTCGCGTGAGTTGTGCCACAAGGACGTATAGACTTTGTTTTAAATTTGCACAGAGAAAAAAAGTGGATTAGCTTTAGAAACTAGTTTTTAGATTTTAAAAACTCCTGTTCTTAAACTTTATAGTTGATGGGATCATAAAAACTAACAATTTCGGGGATTGTTTTTAGGAACAAATATTTTCTAAAACCAATACTGAATTTTTCTTAATTTCAGAAAATTTTCAGATTGAACTAAAAAATTGCAACCGAGGAATTTAAAGGGCGGAAGTGCCCCATACATCTGGAGGGGTGCCTAAATATCGAGAATTTCAAATGTGAGGAGGGGTAATTTTGCAAAGAGGGGGAGAGGGGGAGCAGATTGGGCATTGAGAAATCACAATCGATTAAGTCGGTGAGTTTTTCAAAAGTATCTCCGAAACTAAGGGAGACCGCGAATTATTACGAAAATTGGGGGGGAAGGGGGTGCATTGAGAATTCACAACCGAAACAAAATTGAGTCGGTGAGTTTTTCAAAAATATCTCCAAAAGTAAGGGAAATAGCTAATTTTTACTGAAAATTTGGGGCGGGAGGGAATAGGAAGTTTTATTGAATTCTTCATGTACAATCCTCCCCCTCAAACTTTCAGTAAAAATTTGCTATCTTCCTTAGTATCAGATATATTTTTGAAAACTTACAGACTCAATTTTTTTTTGGTTGTGAATTCTCAATATACCCCCCCCCCCCCGCCCAAATTTTTGGGTAAATAATATATATAATCCTCTACGTAAATTCGCCCTTTTGACACCCTGCCCCACACCTGAACCTATCCCTTATGTAAAACCCTATCCCCATTGATAACAATGCCATTACGGGGGAAAAAATTTCGAAATTTTAGAAAATTGAAGGTTAGAAACCACGGTTTCTAGAATTTCGGAACTTTTTTCTAAAGCTAATCCACTTTTTCTCTGTGTGCTTGACAATTTCAGCCGAAGTTCGTATAAATACTTTTCTAGGGAATAGGACATCTCCACGTTTCAGATGATTTTGAGACATCTGAGCATAACTTTTCGAGACAATTTTTTAAGTTATTTTAAAGGGAATTTTTCAGTTTTCTGAAAATCCGGGCCAAAAGGTCGTATGAACTTTTCCGCAGGGAATAACAAATATCCACGTTTCAGATGATTTTGAGTCATCTGAGCTTAACTTTTCGAGACAGATGTTTTCATTTTTTTACATGGAATTGTTGAATTTTTTGAAAAATCGGGCTAAAATGTCATATCAACTTTTCCTCAGGGAATAACAAATATCGATGTTTCAGATGATTTTGAGTCATCTGAGCCTAATTTTTCGAGACCAATTTTTTCACAAGGAATTTTTCAATTTGTTGAAAATTCAAATGAATAGGAATGATTTTAAACCACGTAAATCTCACTCTCAAAGATAATTTTTTTGTCAATTCCATCTGAATTTGGAAATTCTTTGAAAATTTGAGCCAAAACACCGTAAGAACACTTTCTGAGAGAATATTAAAGCTCCACATTTCAGGTGATCCTGAATCATCGCAACATAATTTTTGGAAACGTTTTTTTTTGGTGGATTCGAACTGTATTTGAAGATTTTTTGAGAATTTCGGTGAAAGGATCGTATAAACACTCAAACAAACGTGAAAAATTAATGACTACGATTCAATGGAGAACTATTAAAAGAATTTCGATGGGATTTACACTTTTGTTTAGTTTATGTCATGCCGTGCAATAAGTCGAGTTTATCGCACGCTGCATTTCGCTATTAGGGTCTCCGTTAAGACAAGGGCTATAAATTATTACGTTTTGCTTCATATTGCAGCATGCAACCTAAAAACTGTTCGAAAATTCTGGAGCTTTCTGAAAAATTCAGTAGCGAAGCGGTAAACCGCTTAACTCTCAGAAAAACTTAATCAAAAGCGGTAAACCGCTTCACTCTCAAAAAAACTTAATCAAATAATCAAGTCGATTTTGACTATTGGCCAGTTTTTGACGAATATCTCGGAATCTAAAACAGATAAAAATTTTGTTGTTTAAATCTTCTTTGTAGAGCCAATTAAAGGCTATAAAAAAGATGATGAGAAAAATTTTGCTATCTCTCTTAGATTCCGAGATACTCATCAAAAACTGTTCAAAAGTCAAAATCAACTTGACCCGGTTTACCGCTTCGCTACTGAATTCTGGGACCTTTCGGAGAATTCTAGAGCATTCTGGAGATTTCTGGAAAATTTTACATTTCTAATATCGGATACTTTCGAATTTCTCCGAAAATTTGAGTAAATTCTTGGATCTTTAGAAAATTCGCGGGAATTCGGGGCCTTCGCAAAATAATTCGATTTTGGATTTTCTAAACAATCCTAGAAAATTGGACCCTTTTCTTAAAAATCCGAGGTAATTTTTGGGATTTTCTAATGATTCAAAAAAATTTCTCGTATTTGTTAGAGATTTCGAGAAAAATAAAAGACTTTTTGGAAAATTGCGAAAATTTTAGAACTTCTTGAAGAATCTGAAAAAATTCTGATATAAAAAAAAATTAAGGTAAATCGATGAAATTTTTACTGTTGATTGATTTTGGCTCCTCGTTATAACTTAAGTTCTAAATTATTATAAATCTAAGAATACCTGAAAAATGCTTGCTTTTTCTAAATAATTATAGAATTTTTGGAATTTTTGTGAAATTGAAAAAAAATCTCAAATTTTCGTGAAAATTCGTATTTTTTCATGAAAAATTTTGAAAAATTCTCTCAATTTTTAAAATATTCAAGATTTTTTGGCTAGAAAGATAAAATAACATTTTCATCGGTACTTTCAAAAACTTTTTTAAAAAATTGACAGCTTTGTCTTCTCAAATAATTTTAGTTAATTACACTGTGGCTTTCCAACCTAGGCAACTACTAACCCCCCTCTATCACAAATCGTCACCAATTACACAACCCCCTCCCCTTTTTAATCGCGTGACATAAAATTTGAATGTTTTCAACGATTCTTAGTATAATACCCCAAAGTTCTTATTTTAAGAACCCCGAATACAATGTTTGTTATCTTCTCCCTCATTGATTGTTTGAAAGTTTACTATGAAATATGGCAAAAATTCGAAAAATTGGTATTGAATATCACGAAAATTTGAAAATAAGATTACAAAGAGGAACTGAAGATTGAAATAAAAACCAAAAATACGAATAAAATCATTTGAATTCAATGATTCCATTTAGTGGCGTGATCTCTGTAAATTCACCTTCATTGATGTTTTTTCTTCGTTTTAATGAGGACCAGGACATCCATGTAAGGTATCAATTCAGGTACTGGGAGGAGATGGATATCAATTGAACAATCAATATTTCAAACCTGTTTGTCTTATCTTTCTAATATTCATCCGTTTGTCATCATCCTATTGTTATGATTTTTTACTCGGTTTTGCAATTGGCTAATTTGATGATTTTGAATAGTTTTTTTAGTTCCCTACTTCTAGATGGTTATATGAGAAAAATAAATCATTTTGTATCACACACATATGTCTTTTCAAATACCCTCTACAATTTCAATCGCAGAAACTGCCACGAAATCTTCTGAATTTTCTGGCATATTTTAATTAGTCCTCATTGGAATAATAATGGAGTAGAGAGTGAAGATTTCGATTATTTATCACAGATATTCTCGGAAAACAAGCCTGATGGGCACTATTCTATTCACTTCATAATTATTTGATTCACGTCGTAATTGTCCTCAAACAATATTCGTTAATCGAGCCTTGATTAGCAATTAATCTATGAGGAAAGGTTCGACACGAGACTGTAGCAATTTCAATAGGAAATTTTGTTCGATTTCTATGGAAGTTCTATTAAGATCCTCTGCTTGTTTTTATCTTTCTGTATTTATCCTTGCTTAGCTTCACAAAATGCAAAAAAGACATACAACATTCATACCCTGGAATTTTATATGGAAAAAATCAGTCATTTTCTGAAAGAGTGTTCATACGACCTTTGGCTCAACTTTAAAAAAAAATTTTAATCAAATGAACTAGAAAATTTGTTTTCTGGAAGTGAGGCTCAGATGGTTCAGAATCATCTGAAACGTGGAGTTTCACTGTTCTCTCAGAAAGCGTTTATACGACTTTTAAGTTCGAATATTCGAAGAATCTTCAAATTCAGTTCAAATCTATGCAAAAAATATCTGTAAAAGTGAGGCTCAAATGGTCTAGAATCGTCTGAAACGTCGAAGTTTACTATTCCCCCAGGAAACGTTTATACTAACTTTCGGCTTAAATTTTTGAAAAATCTCTAAACTCTGTTTAAACGTTCCAAAAAAAGTCTCTGAAAGTTAGACTCAGATGGCTCAGAATCATCTGAAACGTGGAGATTTACTATTCCCTTAGGAAGTGTTTATTCGATGCTATTTAAAATTCTATTTGTTTTCTTTTTGCCGTTCTATTGAGACATTTTTTTAAATAAATTCATAAAAAAGTTTGGATACAAAAAAATGCAATAAATTATTTGTTCTTTTACATCAAATTTTTTCTATGGACTTTTCTATAAAAACTTTTCAATAAAATGGCCGAAAAAAAATAATAGAACTTTTAATAAAATGTCAATTAAATTTCAGTGGAGTCCTGATGAATTTTTATGCGAAATCGCTCAGATTTACTATTTCATTTTTTCGGATATGATTATTCCAATTCCAAATTAGAGAAGGGAATTTGGAAATATTAAAGTAAATCATCCCGTCAATTAAGTAATTGGGAAATAACGAATGAATTATCTAGCTAATCGGTAATTCGTCGAAGTCAGATTCCTAATTACCCATGTAATTTGGAGAACTACAATATGAAATTACTTGCCCGTTCCAGTAATTCGATATTGTGAATATTTATTATTCAAGTAATCTGTAATCTGCGAAATCAAATTCTCGGTTAGTCAAGTATTCTCCAATGGCATTTTGTTCGATTATTTCTATCACCGATAGTTAGTAGAGGTCATTGAAAATTCCTTCGAATATTTTGGTAATTTGCGATTAGTGCTAATAAAAACTCATGTATTTCCCAAGCTACTCAGAAGAATTATAAATTTTAAAGGATTAATGGGTTACTGATATACAACTTGATATTTTAATTATAATCTCCAATTATTTTTCTTAGATTACGAAAGAAAAATGTAATTTAATCCCAATTTTCCCATCCCTGGGTCTACCCTCATTCCCTCCTACTCCAGCAAATAGGTGAAATCAAAAATTATAAATCACTTGAAATCGTGTAAAATCGGGAAATAACAAAAAAAAATCCCAGGCAACCACACGAAATCAATGACTGCATGAAATCATGGAAGTCTTCCTGAAATTACGTGAAATGAGCAATCACTGTGTCACCGGATTTCCAAATGAATGGCCCCTCGGGTTTAAATCAAGACGTTTTTGTTCCCTTTTTTACGACAATCGTCAAAAAAGATCTCAAAACGGTAAAAAGCCTGTCTTAATTAGCGACTTGGTGTCTTAGTTTAAGACAATATTTTTCGTGTGCAGTACTGTTCAGTCCCATATCGACTGAAATTTTTGGAACTAAAAATATAACAAATGAAAGAATTCAATGTACAAATAACCGTTTCTCGTCCAGCCAAATTCCGTTTTCAAGGTCATAAATTACGCCATCCTTAGAATTTAAACCGCAGATAGAACAAAATTAGAGGTCTACTTCGAGAAACACTAGAAAATCACATACAAGTCGACAAACCCGAGCGCACGGAAAGATATTTCATACCCTTTTTTTGGCTACTCTTCGGATTTTCCCTGAGAGCTCCAAAATCGATGCTGAGGCTGCGTCGCAAATATTTTCACTCCTTTCACCCTTCCCTAGAAATTCACCAACTAGAAAACTGAAGGAAATTTTCAGTAAAATCATTTGGCGTTTATAACCCTCGCTCTCGAAAATTTATATTTTGAACGGACCCTTTCTTCCTCACGAATTCAGAAAGGCGGAGAATTTATATAGTCAGTTCACGACATCGCAGAGATAAGACACTATTCTTTATACTCTAACGATAGAAATATTTACACCGAATATCCGTAATTGAATTCAGTTATTTTAATCATTTGTGTAATCAAAAATGGTCCGTAAATTTTTTTCTGGTGTTATATACTTTTAAACGCAGTATACAAACAATTTTTAAACCTTTGTAATTAATATAATTAACTTAAACTTCGTCTACTATCCTTGAACTTATTTATTATGGCTTCCGGATGGATGCCGCGTCTAGATTCAGTTTCTTGCCGACGTTTCGCAAACATTTCAGTCTGCATCATCAGGGCTAGGTCGCTCCGATACTGGAGCTCCCCATTGTAAGGAAGTCCTTATATCCCCCCGACCCCTGAAGGAGGTAGGTGGAATGGTGGGGGGTATCGCAGCCAATCAGGAATTGATCAGCTGGTCAATTAAAAAACCGGAAGGACGGTGTGCCAAATGAGATTGGTTTGATATCCTCGATCCCTATTGAGATTATTCAGATGTTTTTGGATCTCGAGACCTTCGCGATGTTTTCTGGCAAAATATCCTTGTGAGCTGGCAAGCATTTCTGTCTTGACATATTGGATAGAGTGTCCAGTGTCCATCTAATGTTCAGCCAGTACAGATTGCGAGACATGGCCGTTTTGACCTAGCCCTGATGATGCAGACTGAAATGTTTGCGAAATGTCGGCAAGAAGCTAAATCTAGACGCGGCATCCATCCGGAAGCCATAATAAATAATAATGCTGGCCGCGAAAGTCTCGAAACTCATAATATCCTTAAACTTAATCAACGTAAACTTTGTCTACTATCCTTTTCAATAGTGTGGTCTGCAAAAGTTGGAGACTTGTATCTTAGCGAAAAAAAATCGCAAGACTGTGGGGCCAATTTCATTCGTTAGATTGAATATTACTTTACTCTAATACAGAATTTCATTTCTTTCATCTGAATGGGAACCCTGAGGGAGGCGTGACCGATGCCTTGACCGCCTTGCGGCCGAAATTCGAACTAGCGTGAGCAAATAACGCACTTTATGATGTGCGAGCGTACTGGAGCTCACCCACCGATGATCCAGTACCTCTGTCGGATGTGTGCCAATGTTAGTTGAGTTCCCCTATGGAAACTCCGTTGATGAGCGTCTGCGACGATGAGCGTTGATAGCGATGAGTGACGTGCGAGAATAATTGGATTTTTCTCCTTCGGATCCAACGTTGATTTTCGTAGACATCCGCCCAGACGCATGACGCCGTCCTCCAGATATGGCGTCAGCGTCGCCATTCAATGATTTGCTGCCAGTGAGTTGCCTGTCCGTGGAGTGTTGATTTCCGCCTCGAAGTAGAGCTGTTGAGTGTACCTTACCCAGTACAGTCTTGCCTCTTCGAGCTCTTGTGGTCCTAATTGGGGAGATTCCGGTGGCGGCTGCCGTTGGAAGCATCTTGCGGCTCCATGGATCCAGGCTGTGATCCGCAATAGCTTCGTCAACGATGAATATCTGATGAGCAGTGCATCCGCCTTGGCGATTTGCACTGGATGCGAGCTGTTGGGGAACGGGATTGATCTCCATTAATCCATGTGATGGCTAATGATGAGTCGCTCCAGAGATGGACTTGTATCTTTTCCAACTCCAGTGTTCGTTGTACGTAAGCCACAAGATCCGTTGCCAGGAGAGCTGCTGTTAGCTCCAGCCATGGTATAGTCATCTTCTTGAGCGGTGCCACCTTGGTCTTGGCACAGATCAGGGTGACAGTCGTTCCCGATGTCGCTGATGATGCTCGAAGATAGACCGATGCGCCCATCGCCAGATTAGATGCGTCCGCGAAACCGTGTAGTTGAACTTCGGTCGTCTTGGGCGATAAATTGAGCCATCTCGGTATTGATAGGCTGCTCAGCTGCTGAAGTTCCTGCCTGAAGAGTTGCCAGCGTTTTATTAAAGCCATTGGAAGTTGATGGTTCCAGTTGAGTTTGAGCAGTCACAGCTCTTGGATGAGTATCTTTGCCGTGACGATCACCGGCGCGATGAGTCCCAATGGGTGGTAAATTGGCGCAATCTCGGACAGGATCACGCGTTTGGTGATGGTGTCCCGGTTGAAGCTCTTCGCTTTGTAGTGAAAGGTATCTGCCTGAGGCTGCCAGCAGAGCCCCAGCACTTTCACCGTTGATTCCTCAAATTCGATGGTTGGAGCTAATCCCGATGAGAGCCCGAGTCGTTTCAAAATGTGTGGCACATTGCTGCACCATTTCTGCAGGGGCATGCCGCCCGTCATGCAGAGGTTGATTAGCTGCTTGATGATCTCCTCCAGTTGATGCTCCGTTTCTGCACCTCCGTATATGTCGTCGACATATCGTCTCTTGATAAATGTCGGTAAGGCCAGTGGAAATCGATGAACTTCGTCGATGGCCAACTGCTTCAGCACCCGTAACGATACCCAGGGTGCACAGCTGGTACCATAGGTGACTGTCGTCAGTTGATACTCGATGGGTTGGCCGTTGTCGTCCTTCCAGAGAAGTCGTTGATAGTCCCAGTCATCTTGTTGTACCCGGATCTGGCGAAACATCTTCACGATGTCCGTGCCGAAAACAAACCGATGCCGACGTAGCCAGATGAGAATGTCGGAGCTGTTGATTTGCAGTCTAGGTCCCGGATGGAGGATGTCATTCAATAACACCCCCGTTGAGCTTCGATGCGAGGCGTCGAACATCACTCTCAATTTTGTGGTCGGCTGTCTGGTTTAAGCACTGCGTGATAAGGCAAATAATATGCCGATTCCAGCTCCGACGTCGATGATACTCGTTGCATGTGGTTGGACTCATAGTCCTCGATGAATTTCTTGTAGCGTGTATGAGTGTCCGGATCCGATGACAGTCGCCTGATGAGCTTCTGCAACCGTATCTTGGCCGATGATGCTATATCCCCCGAGGCGGCTGGCGATGATTTAAACGGGAGACGCACAATGTAGCGTCCCGTTGAATCTCGTCGATGAGTCTCGATAAAGTGTTATTCACATTACGCTTCAGGCTTCGTCAAGACCGATGATGATGTATCCGGTAGTTCCACCTGAGTCCCAAATTTCTTCAGGAGTTCCAAGAGTTGTTGGTTTGCCATCTGTTTCGTTACTTTCGTTACGAAATAGTTCAGACGAAGATGGTTTGTTGGGCTATCAGATTCGTCTCCTTGAACCTGATGATTCTCTTACTGATGATTCTCCTGTAGACGTCAGCTCTGATGATGATGTCGATGGCGCCAGGTTTCACGAAGTGAGGATCTGCAAGTTGAAGTTCTCGCAGTTCATGAGGAATCGTTGATTCGCAAGTGAATGGCGGTATGTTCGCCGTCAGTTTGCTCAGGATGTGGGCGTTAATGTTGATTTGAGCAGCGGGTTCGTGCTTCGATTGTAACGCGAGAGTCACTACACCACGCGTGCTCCCCGATGAGGTTTCTCCGATGCCGACGATGAAAATTGATGATGACCTCCGCTCCAGATGAAGTTGATTGACCAAGCGCTCAGAGACTAGTGTTATCTCTGAGCCCTGGTCGATGAGGATCCGTGTTGGCCTTGAATTTCCGTGACGATTGAGGGCGAAGACCCTCGCCGTTGGCAAGATTACCAGTTGAGTTGCATTCTGATGAGGTCATTGAACTTCCAAAACGTTGATGGTATCCACCGGATTCACCTGGTACGGTTCTGATTCATGATTGACCTGGTACTCCTCTAATTGACGATGATCTCCTATGTACATGGGCTTTAAATGAGGTTGATGTCCCACCTGATACTTTTCTGATTGTCCAGGATCTCCAATCTGATTGTGCGAGGTCGTTGACCTCTTCCTCTCGATGAGTGTCCGTGCAGATGATTTAATTTGTGATGCTGCGTCTTGGCGCGATGATGGACCGGATGACTTGTTGACAGGTTCCTGGTTAATGAATGTCTGTTCCTTGATGATGGTCCGTTTTTCGCCTGTCAGGTTGGTGTTCTCTAGGGTCTGAGAGAGTCGTAAATTCTCCGTCGACGTTGAACACGATGAAGATTTCTCTGATGATGATGCTGAGGGGAGAAACACAGAGGATGAGGCCGTATCAATTGCCAAGATTTGATTGTAAAATAATAAAACGATACTTGACCTCTCCTCTGGTGTTCCTGGAATCCCCCCTCTCGCTTGGGCGCTACCGAGATGCTGGCCATGTCTGCCATTTCCTCCTCGAAGTTTTTGATGAATGTCTCGGGCCCCTCTGTTTTGATTCCGTCTGCCCAAGATGATGCTGGTCCCGCTTTACTCCTTGCCATGATGAATTTCCTGCCTTACCGACCGTAGATGTATTCGCCGGTGATTTACCGACTGCCTCGTTGAGGTGAAGGCGCAGCGCTCACTCTACGGCTGCACATGGGTGGGGATGGACAAATCCGATGAATGCCGATGTGCGACGAGGATTGACGAAATGCCAACCGATGGGCCTCCGGCTTTGACGTCACGACGATCCTCGTGTTGAATTGCTGACTTCGACCGATGTAAACAAAACACTCCATTGAATTTGCTTTAATCCTCGTTCAATGTCCGACCTCGGATGATTTCCCTTGATGTAGTTTTATGAATCCTGAAAAGCTTCGCTACTTACGGCATCGGTTTTTCACCCACGTTGATTTTCCTTGCACTGTCTTTGTCCACGATAATTGTCCACTGCAATATCACTCCACTATCCGGCTCGAAGGATCACTGTTAAAAATCTTGTGGGATTTTGATGATAGGGAGGTCGGGAGGGAAAGTGAAGTGGGATGGATTACCGGAGAATAAATTAAGATGAGTTTCGTTGATTGTCACTGTATTTAAAAACTTAGTGCACTGAAATATACACTCGATCGATTTCTAATAAATAGTTGATTTACCGAAGTGGACTGTACAAACACAAAATATTTAGATAATAGACCCAATAATTTACGATGAGGTTCGACAACTTTAACGATGAATTTCCCGATAAATGCGCCAATGTGCGCCCGGATAAGTTTCAGTGATTCGGTCCTGATGAGAGTCGTTGGTGTACTGACCACCGTGGAACACGCTCTCGACTACGTGCGTGCTCGTTGATGGTCGGGAATTTCCATAAGGGACGTGAAAACGAGTTGGCTCAAAATACAGGCCAGACTTTGAACACTTACATTGAGTGAAAAAATAGTCTTTGGTAAAATGTAACGAACACACTTTCATTGATTTTGTCAACGGCTTTCCGATTCTCAAAATTTTTTTCCAACCAATTACACGATCAACTGTTTCCTCCTTACCGACTTTCGGCTTCAATTTTATGAAACTCTTGTTTTTTTTAAAGGAAATGAGAAGAATCTCACCGTAGGCTTACGATAGACTGAACCATTGCAGCCAGGCACACTGCAAAATTCTTTGTTTTCCGTTACTCTGATGTCGAACTACACTGATAGAATGATTCATTTATTCCAAATGAGATTCGTTAACTATTAACGAATGGTAGAGTTGAATATGACCAAATGAATATTCATTAATAGTTAACGAATGGTTCACTTGAATGGCGAAAGTCAAGTCAAACAAGGCTCCTCAAATATACATTCGTTAACTACTAACGAATGAACATTTGGTGAGACCGAATAGACCCTAACCTCCAACCAAAATCCATTCGTTAACAATAACTAATCCGTTCTATCAGTGTATATTTTTTGATTAAAAAATAGTATTCTCTTTCCTTTAAAGACGACTTTGGAACTGTGTTGATGTGAACAAACAATATAAATCACGAGAAATTTAATAATAACCGGCAAAAAACAACTCTTTTGTATACATAAACTAGTACGCGCTGCGGCTGTTTCTGCGTTAGTTTCTGCGCTATTATGATAAGAAGATGAAAAAATTCATGTTTTTCATGTGCAGTGAAAATGAACTTTGACGGAGTCCCAGGACCTCAATCTTTTTTTCAAAAATTATCCTAATTTTTTACATGATGGCCCACGTGTTCAAGAATGGAATGGTTGAATAAAATTTCATTTTCTGAACAATTATTGTGTTCTAAAATGAAAAAATCTCATGCGATTATTTCCAATGACGAATAAGCAATTAGAATGAAAAAAAATTCTTCGAATAGACAATTGAAAACTAAATACATTTCGGTTATAATTTGCTGCGAGAAATATACCAAATATTTTATAAAAATTCTTGAAATTTCCGTTTTTTCACTGACAGCACGTCATTATAATTTAGTAGAGGTTACCTTTGGGGCCCTCGGAATTGGTACTACATGTGCACTCTTCTATCTCTTTCAGGGACGAGTGGCCTGCCGTTGAGGAAGTTTCGGGAATCGATAGGGCGACCATCAAACTATGGAACTATATTTTTTGGAAATAAAATATTTTCTGCGAGTCAAATAGAAAAATAAATGAGTTTTAAATTTTATAAATAGGAGTTAAAAATTAATACGAGTTATACATTTTTAGAGAAATCAATAAGTTATAAATATTTTGTTCAAGGCCCCAGGGTTACCTTCGCTGGCTTTGGAGAAGGTAGCAAAGTGCACATATGGAAAGGATTTTTCGGATCCGGGAGGGAACACTGTCGTAAAATGGTGAAGGGATGCGGCTAGAGTAATAATATCTTTTCCGGAAAATTTACAATTATTATAAATCTTTCAGAGGATCTATTGTTATGAATATTTACAAAAAAGTATTAAATATTCGATTGTCCGTAAATTGCAATTTATCCCATGCCAATTGGATATTTTTTATTGGTGATGGCCGCACGAGATATTTTTATTTAACCCCTCACTGACGGGCCCTTTTGTGTCCAAGCGTGAAGTATGTTCGATACAACTAGAATGTAATGACTTCTAATCAACGGAAAATTATGAAACTGATATGTAATTGAAGCTACAGTATTCCTTTTTGCGTTATTATTTGTTTGGTTGAGTTAAATTCCATAGTTTTGGAAATAATCAATTTCAAGGAGAGTCATTCATATTTTCATGGGTCGATGTATGGCCCATGATGTTGCAGACTACATTTCTGAAAAGGATAGGAGTGTATGTGAATTGGATTTTAATTTCACCGTACATTCCTCGATCTAACCAAGATATTTTCGGATCACTCCCCGCTAATGTCTAGTACGTATACACCCAAATTGCCGACATGAATCAAGTCGGACTCGCATAGATGCAAACCAGAATATCAGTCTGGTTCAAGTCGATTATTCGACTTGATTAAGGCCGACTTTGGCTTCATTCAGATCGATTTTTCGGTTTGATTCAAGTCGATTTTTCAGTTTGATTTAAATCGATTTTTCGGCTTGATCCAAGCCGATTTTTCGGTTTGATGCAATTCGATTTTTCTTCTTCATTCAAGCCGATTTTTCCCTAAATTCTCGATATACATTGTCGATGAGGACCGCTTCGGAAGCCTCATGCATATAGGAGGGAGGAGGTTGTACATCGAGAATTCACTACACCCACCCCTCCTCTCCACCCGTTGACAACTTGGTTCATTGGTGAGTTTTTCAAGAATATCTTCGAAACTAAGGGCGGAGTAGTATTGAATTCTTGATGTACAGCCCCTCTTCCACCCCCCCCCCCAATTTTTCTGTAAAAATTCGGAGATATCGTTGAAAAACTCACCGATGAGCTAAGTTGACAACGGGAGGGCTATACATCGAGATTCAGTATAACCCCCCTCCCTCTCCCGCCATGCACCAAGTCCTGCACAAAGATCCTCTTATGTAAAACCTTCTCCCCATTGCCGAAGCCCCGTGGCCCCAAATTGGCTTGAATCAGGCCGAAAATCGGTTTGAATTACAGCGAAAAATCGGCGTGAATCAAGTCGAACAATCGACTTCAATCAGATCGAAAAATTGACTGGAATCAGACCGAAAAATCGACTAGAATCAGACCAAAAAATCGACTTGAATCACACTGAAGAATCGACTCAAATCAAATTTTTGTTTACTACCTGAAACAGACAGAATTTCGGCGTGAATCACTCCATTTTTCGGTTTGATACAAGCCGATTTTTCGATTTGATTCAAACCGATTTTTCGGCTTGATTCAAACCGATATCAGCTTGACAAGTTTCTACCTGAAGTAAACCACTTTTTGTCGAAAATCAGTTAGAATCAAGCCGACGTCAACTTCAATCAGTACTTTTTTTTCTGAAAGTTCGTGTCGCCGGACTGAGATCAGTATGTCTGGGATTTACAACCCCAGAAAAGAGGCTCACAAAATGAAAAGCCACACGCATCGATTGTAGCATACAAGTACACGGAGATAAAAATTCCACAAAAATTACTATGCCAGCACGGTAAAATGGGTTCATTTGGACGGACCCGGAAAAATGACCGTCCAAATGAATCTATTTTACCGTGCTACCACAGTAATTTTTCTGGAATTTTTTTCTCTGTGTACTTGTAGCAAATTTCAAAGGAAAATAAATTCGGTAACAATAAGAGTACACATTCACATTCACATGCAGATATTTCGTTTACAATTGTCTACGGAATTGGTCAAGACAAACGCCGAGATAATTTTGAAAAACCGAGCCGTGATGTTTCCTCATTATGTTATTATATATTGATGCTATTCAAACGGTGAAATATGGTAAATGTGATGACTCAAAATTTCCGATGGAAAATCCATAATTTCTCAGGAATGTTATTCTCAACAAGAGAAATAATTGATGTAGAATTTCATAGATGTAAGAGAAGAAAGAAAAAATATAACTAGATTGCGATAAACGAATCATTGAAATATTCATGTTTGTGAAAATCATCAGCTGACGCACTGCTGCCCTACCCCTACAGTACTTTTCTACTCACGATTGCGCGTCACGTGTTTCTCCCCAGGACCACTCACCACCTTCACCCAATGTCACTGTCATCGGTTAGGCAAGTCCATCAAAATGAAATACAAAAACAATATACTCGTCTAGTCACAAAAACATATAATTCGTTCACCGTGATGAGAAAATTTTGACCAATCTCTCCGTTATATAATTGTTCATTAATTATTCTACTGACGGAGGAATAGAAATGGGAAAAGAAGCTATTTCAAACAATTGCCTTCTTGTTTTGTTTTTCAGTCGAATCGAGCAATTCATTCCCATTGAGAAGAATGGAAAAACAATCAACGAAACCGGAGCGGATTGCAGTATTCAAGAAAATTACAAGAATTTCAGTGACTTTCCTTCGAGGTTCTATAGATACCAAATACTTGAAATTTACAGAACTGAAACCTCCTCGATTATTGGTGATGGTTGAGAAATAAATGTGAAATCAAATGAAAATCAATAGGGTTTCTCCACATAAAAAAAAGTTTCTTGATTCAATAGGATAAACGAGATGAACAACTGGATGAACAAGTCGACAATTTACTCATTGCAAGTAGATTTCATCGTCTTTAATTGAATATGTCCAAAAAATATTAATTTGAATTGGTGACTTGACTGAAGTCGTCCTCCACTTTATTCAAATTAATACAGTACTTGATACCATTTTTCATGAAACAAACTGTTCTTATACTCAAAGTGAGTCAGAAACTTGATTTGATTAAATCATACTCCTCCTACTTAAATGGAGCAGAGAAAAAATTGATTCAAGTCGAGATCTCCTTGCATCAAGTTTATTAAGGCTGCGCACGATACCGACAAGAGTAACCGAAGCAAGACTACATCTAGAGCGAAACTTTTGTCCAGATTCTCGTCGAGACGATAGGGTCTCACGAAGACGCTCATAAGGCTCATACTATGCCAGGGTCAAACGCAGTAAGGATCATGTGTTATTAGGGTCAAATGTTGCCAGGGTTATACCTTAAAAGGGTCAAACATCACAAGAATGATAACTCGCAAGGTTCAAACAACAGAAGCAGGTAGGAGAATCTAAAGCGTAAGAAGAACAAATGTTTTAATGTTTAAAGAACAAATAAGTTGAATTCAAAAGAACAAATATCTCATGACGTGAAAACAATTCTGGGCTTATTTAAAAAAAATAGTGAAATCTTCTTAAAAAACAAAAATTGAATGTTTTTGTAAAAAAAACTGCGCTAAGAAAAAGTTTTGGTTGATTTTTACTAGAAAGTTGAAATTTTTGGAAAATACAAATAAATGAAGAAGATAGTCAAGTCAGGAATGTCAAATAGATGGGTATAGTGCGAAATCAGATTTCTATAAGGAAAAGAGTTTTCAAGAAAAAAAAGATTTTTAAAAAATTCTCCATCAAATAAAAAATCAGTAGAAGCAAGACCAACGTTCTTGGCGCGGAGTTTTTCAACTCAGTGTCTATATCAATCTAATTCTCTATCTTCCGCAGCGCCCCAAAGACGTTCATCCTACTTCTGCTGATTTTTTTTATTTCATGGAGAATTTTTTTTTAAATCGATTTCTACTGAAAACTATTTTTCTTAAAGAAATCTGATTGCGCAATATACCCACTTATTTGAGATTTCTGAATTGACTTTCTTTTTCATTTATTTGCAGTTTTTATAAATTTCTACTTTCCAATAATACCCAAACAAATTTTTTTCTTTGCACAGTTTTTTTAAAAAACATTTGTTTTTGTTTTTTCGGTCAAATACAAGGCTTCCATTCGGAAGCAAAAAAGCACTCATTTTTTTACTAAACCATTCAATGAACAACCAAAATTAAATTCAACAATTTTTTAATTGCATATATCAAAAACTTGGAAGGAATTCAGGCAAGTTTTCTGAAATTTCATTGCTGGAGGGAGGATGGTATTTATCCGGAACGGGACTCGAATTAACATTTACACTGAGAAAAAAATATAATTCTGCCAATCAAATTCGTTTCAGTTAAACCAATGTCCGAAATTTCCATACAAAAAATCTAATAAATTCTTGTCTAAAACATAACTGCTTGGTAGAAGTATATTTTTTGCTCAATGTAATTTGCAAACGTTTCAATTTTGTAATCCTTGACCAAACAAGAGCCAAAACGGCAATTATTTTCATAGTTAAGTTACTTAGGGGCATTGTTGATTGTGCTGAGCTACTGTCACAATTAAATATGAAGTTCTCTCGTAACCGACATCGGTGGTTGAATGGGCTAATCTCAAGTCTAGTGTGCGAAAGGTTGTGAGTTCGACTCCCCATCGAACCGAATTTTTCAACGGAAGGCTCCGGTAAACGGAGTTTGCTAATAGAGTAACCGCCTGTACCGGCATGGGTTTCCTGTGGTTTCCCATCCTGCTCCTATGTTCTATAAGAGTGCAAATGCGGTACAGTGTAGAATCTACAGCCGCATGCATAAAGTTGGATAGAGTGCCGAAAGGAAATCCGAAAAGGGGACTCACAAGGCCGTGAAAAAAAAAGTTCTCTCGTATGTAATACAACAAGAGCTTCAAAATTAATCAGGTATTTCTCTCAAGGTTCCCACCATATAAACGAACCTATCAGGAAATCCCTGATAATTTTGAAGCTGAAGTGGTATTCGGAAGGGAATTTTTCCATCCAAATTTCGCTCAAGAGAAATGCACTATGAGACAAAATACATCTGCCAGTTCCAATGAAGGGGTCACTCAACCAGGAAATCTTTTATCTTTATCAAAAATTATCAGTTGAATATCGTGTTGACTATACAAAATAATAGTCGAATAGTAGAATTCTATTGGCTGAAATTGGGATGGGAAGAATTCTCATTCGAACACCCGCTCCAGATTATGCATCTAGCCCCCAAGAGCAAGGAATAACTTAGCTTTCCACTCTCCAATCCACCAAGCGACTATGGCGGTAAATTAAATGTTCTACACGGAGAAAAAACAATCGGACATAGTCTTGCGATCGCACGACTTTTCTCGAAGATTCCGACAAAGGGTGCCGCTCGGGTGCAAAAATCGGAAGAAATCAGATTTGAACTCCATATCGATAAAGAATTATCGAAAGGATCCGATTATATACTGTTCAGAAAATGTCTCGCGTTCAATCGGGAAAATCCCGTGAATTTTCGGAACTTTCCTCAATCAATTACAGTAGACTCCTGCACAGAAAAAAAAGTGGGTTAGCTTTAGAAAATGGTTTTTAGATTTTAGGAACTCCTGTTCTTAAGCTTTATCCTTGGTGGGATCATAAAAACTAACAAATTTGAGGATTGTTTTTAAGAACAAATATTTTATAAAATCAACGCTGAATTTTTCTGAATTCAAAAAAAATTTCAAATTCATTTAAAAGATTGCGACCGAGGTATTTAAAGGGCGTAAGTGTCCCATACAGAGGGAGGGGTGCTCAAATATCGGAAGTTCCAGATGTGAGGAGAAGGGTTTTATATATGGAGAGGGGAGGTTACATATATGGTGGATCTTATACATGGGTTGTACTGAATTCTGGATGTAAAGTGTCCCCCCCCCCCTGTAATCGACTTCGCTCGTCGGTGAATTTTTCAAGGATATGTCCAAAACTAAAGGAGATAGCGAATTTTTACTGAAAAATTGGGGGAAGGAAGGGTTCTCAATTTTTTGGTTGTGAATTATCAATGCACAAGCAAGGGGACAGGGGGTGTTGTGCACTGAGGATTCACAATCAAGAATATTGGGAGCCCACCCCCTCCGCCCCACCAATCTTTCATTAAAAATTCGCTATCTCCCTTAGTTTTGGTGATCTCCTTGAAAAACTCACCGACGTACTAAATCGTCTAAAGAATGTACAACCCCCCTCCCTGTCACCCCCCCCCACACCCCTATGTATGAGGCTCCCGTAGGGAGGGGGTCGCACTGGATTCGCAATGTACAACCCCCCCCCCTCTCTCCCATAATGAGAACCTTATCTTACATTCCCCCAACATGAAACCCTCTCCCCATAACAGAACTCCCCAATATAAACGACCTCATATAGACCCCCTCATATAAAATTCCATCACAATAATAGAACTCCCCCTCTAGCCACCCCTATGTAAACCTCTACCCCGTGAATCAAGACCCCCTTCGACAAAACCTCCCATCTATACGACCCACCCACATAAATCTTCATTCCCATTAATAACACTTTCCTTTACGAAACAGCTCCCACCCCGGAAATAGACCCCCGTATAAAAACCCTTCCTCAACAATTAAACCACCCTTTCACAAAACACCCCTCTTTACAATACCCCTTCTTTACAATACCTCCTTCGTTGCGAAACCTCCCTCTTTGCAACCCCCCCCATATATATATATATATGACTCCGCATATAAATCTGCCCTTTTACGCCCTGCTTCACGCCTAAACCGTCTGATGTAAAACCCTCTTCCCATTGACAAAACCACCATTTAATAAAATCTCGTATATGAAAAAGATTTCTAGATTTTAGAAAATATTCTTCCTAAAATTAAGTATATTGTGGTTTAAAATTAATCCCAATTTTGATCATTCATTTCGAACGATTTTTTTCTAAAACAAGAAAAACTTTCTAGATTATAGAAAAGTGAAGGTTAGAAACCGCGGTTTCTAGAATTTAGAAACTTTTCAGTAAAGCTAATCTACTTTTTTTCTCTGTGGGCGTCTCATTCTGCCCGACAGTGTCATTTTGCTCCGGTCTTCCTTATAAATATTTTTTTCAACTTCAAAACGATCCATTTTGCCGAAAACCCTCCTATTTCTAATTCCTGTTACCTCGAGATAATTTGATTTCGGCACATAGAATAATTTCTTCCATAATCTAGTGCATCACGTCCGAGTGACGGAAGGTAGTTTTTTTCATATTCTGATGAAAACCGCCATCACTTTTATTTAAAACTGTATATTTTTGTCACAATGATGTAAAACGTTGTTTGAACGGGTGCAAAGGTTCCAAACCGAGGCGAAGCCGAAGCTGGTGGAGTGCCGGCGCGGAAGGGGCCCGGGGGGGCGGGAAAGTCCCCCCCCCCCGGGGGGGGCGAACCCCACTTATTCACTTATAGTAGATTTCATGCCCGAGCCTTGGATAACAGATCGTCCTCCGCCACGTGCAAGATTGCCTTGGGAGCCGAAGGCGAGGATGGCAAGCAGGTGGGAAAGGGTGATATGTTTTTCATGGCGAGGCGTGAACATTATTTTTCGTGTCGTGGGGCCTGAAAAACGCAAATTTTTTTGGGTTTTTTTTTGGGAAAAATGGGGTTTTTCAGGTCCCACGACACGAAAATAGAATATTTGACATTGTTTTCACTTCCATTACCTATTTAATGGAAAATCAACTTTTTGGAATCCTTATATCAACTTCACATCTTAGGTCGTGCTCTCATTGGTCGGGGAGGGATAGGGGCTGTACCACGCTATAAAACACGTTTTTACCTCCAAAAAAACGGTCTGTAAAATGGCGGTTTTCATCAGAGTCTGAAGGAACATATATGTTCTTGCGCGGCCCAGGGAAAATGACGGAGTACACTCATCTTATGAACTCCTCCGGCAAAATACCGGTGGCGCACCAGATTTTATTCGCATCTTTTTTCTCCGTATATCGGTGCTCTGACATGGACATATTTAATGGTTCATTTGAGTCTGTGTTAAATAAAAATACTTAGGAAACCGTTGTTATTCATTAGTGATTCCTTTACTTTGTAAATAGTTTAGATTTACGATTTTCCGCTCGCAGCACTTTCGACCTCTTATGTATTATGTCATAATGTCAAATTTATACCGGACGTTAGTAACTTTCTGTGGATTAACGAACTGGGTCACAATTAAATTTCTTTATCTACTATTCAAGTCATGTAATTGGCCTCGGCTGTTTCACTGTTATGCCAACAAGTCAATAAATACATGAAATAAATAAATTACATTGAATCTCACATAGAATTCCCAGACATTGGTCATCAAAATTTCAAAGCAAAAAATTGACACAGTTAAGAGATTCCAAGACAATACCACCTAAAAGTTAGGACCTATGAATTTCTGAAATAAATTATAAATTGTTCAAGAATTTGGCAGCAAAAGAGACACTGGAAGGAAGTCGACATTTTTTTCCGTTGCAAGATTTCATTTATTGAGGATAAAAAGTCAGGAAGACATACCTTAAGCGGACGACGGTAAATACTCTTTCTCTCAAATTTATTCTTTGTAATACCCCAATGTAAACGGGGGTGTGCAATTTGAACGAAGGAATTTTTTCAATAAAAATTATTACTTTTACGCCAGGAGTCCATTTTGTCCTACCCTTCCCTATTCACTCAATTCATGGTAGGTTGCAGACAAGAAATCGGTGCTCCTCGGGCTAAAGACGAATGATTCTGAAGGACGAATTGTTTTTCTTTTCAGAAAATTGGATAATATCCCTGAAGAGATAAAGCAAGTTTGAGGGAAGNGTCGTGCTCTCATTGGTCGGGGAGGGATAGGGGCTGTACCACGCTATAAAACACGTTTTTACCTCCAAAAAAACGGTCTGTAAAATGGCGGTTTTCATCAGAGTCTGAAGGAACATATATGTTCTTGCGCGGCCCAGGGAAAATGACGGAGTACACTCATCTTATGAACTCCTCCGGCAAAATACCGGTGGCGCACCAGATTTTATTCGCATCTTTTTTCTCCGTATATCGGTGCTCTGACATGGACATATTTAATGGTTCATTTGAGTCTGTGTTAAATAAAAATACTTAGGAAACCGTTGTTATTCATTAGTGATTCCTTTACTTTGTAAATAGTTTAGATTTACGATTTTCCGCTCGCAGCACTTTCGACCTCTTATGTATTATGTCATAATGTCAAATTTATACCGGACGTTAGTAACTTTCTGTGGATTAACGAACTGGGTCACAATTAAATTTCTTTATCTACTATTCAAGTCATGTAATTGGCCTCGGCTGTTTCACTGTTATGCCAACAAGTCAATAAATACATGAAATAAATAAATTACATTGAATCTCACATAGAATTCCCAGACATTGGTCATCAAAATTTCAAAGCAAAAAATTGACACAGTTAAGAGATTCCAAGACAATACCACCTAAAAGTTAGGACCTATGAATTTCTGAAATAAATTATAAATTGTTCAAGAATTTGGCAGCAAAAGAGACACTGGAAGGAAGTCGACATTTTTTTCCGTTGCAAGATTTCATTTATTGAGGATAAAAAGTCAGGAAGACATACCTTAAGCGGACGACGGTAAATACTCTTTCTCTCAAATTTATTCTTTGTAATACCCCAATGTAAACGGGGGTGTGCAATTTGAACGAAGGAATTTTTTCAATAAAAATTATTACTTTTACGCCAGGAGTCCATTTTGTCCTACCCTTCCCTATTCACTCAATTCATGGTAGGTTGCAGACAAGAAATCGGTGCTCCTCGGGCTAAAGACGAATGATTCTGAAGGACGAATTGTTTTTCTTTTCAGAAAATTGGATAATATCCCTGAAGAGATAAAGCAAGTTTGAGGGAAGGAAAAAATGTCATTGCTTGCTTTTGAACTCATTGCGATTGAGAGCAAGTGATGGTTATATTTCGGAAATATCTAATAAATATTTAATAAATATAAATTCTGTATTCATTCAATAAGAAAGTCTCAGATCCATGATTCACTGAATCGGAGCTTTTAGTATTTTTAGCTATTTTCTCATTTTTTGTGTTCGTGTTCAAGTCATGACCATTTCACAGGATTCTTGCACGGTCTGACTCATTATGCGGAATTCTTATCCTAAGTGTTTTATTCTTAGGAGATGAGATATTTGATGGAAGAAATTAGTTTTGTGCTATTATGTCGATATTCCTCTCAGTGTAGCACATTGTCGCCTGTTTCCATATAACTGACTGAGAAAGTA
Source organism: Diachasma alloeum (assembly GCF_001412515.2). Lineage (NCBI taxonomy): Eukaryota > Metazoa > Arthropoda > Insecta > Hymenoptera > Braconidae > Diachasma > Diachasma alloeum. The sequence continues at coordinate 172,842 of NW_021680830.1, read as the reverse complement.
CCTTAACCATCTCATCTTCATAGTCAATCAAGTTCTTAAAGACCGAAATTACAATAACTCTTGAAACAATAATTTATTAACCTCCTCCCCCTCCTTCCAACAAAAAACCCTCTTCCCGTCGAATCTAGCAGCTATCGCGGCGCGATCATAAAAATTTACGTCAATTCAACTCACTCCCTTAGATAACAAAAAAAGGAACTAGGGAGAGGAACAAACAAGCGATAAAGTTGTCGAGCACAGACTCACACATGTGCCCGGGGAGTGTGGCAAAGAGGCACGCGCAGCCCCCATCGCAACCCTCTCCTCCCAGTGAATCCTCTTGAACTCCTGCAAAAGTTTACACGACACTGGCTACAGCTCCGGACACGAAAAAAACTCCCGGAAAGCTAGGGCACAAAAGTTTGAAGTCACCCGCCGACAGCATCTCCGCATGCGCAAACAGCAAATTTCGTTTAATACTTGCACATGAGAGTTTGAACTTCTGAGAGAGCAAGACGGAGGGGGGAGGGGGCGAAAACATCAGAATTCCCAAAATACCATTCCACCGTCCCCCACTACCACCACTTATTCAGCACTATTAAGCTCACAGTCACACACATACACCCACACACACACACATCCACATGGGGGAGTGTAAAACTTTACGAATTATACTCCGTTGGCAGTTATTTGATGGCTGTTATCAGATAACGATCCGCCAGGATGAATTGAACGGTAGTTCCAATCAAAAAGTTTTAATCAGTTTTAATTAGAGGGGATTTTTTTTACCATTCTGTGGTTCACGTTATTTTGCTTCTGAGTTTTTTAAGGGATTGGTGAATATCGAACATTTGGGTTAATTTTTTTTCGGTCTTCATTAGTTTTATTACTATTATTCTTTTAGAATAATTCCTATTCTTTTATTTACTTTATAAATTAAGGAGTTTGGTAGAATCGATTCATCTCGAAAGCTATCGATGTTAGAGAAAAAGCGAACGAATAGTTGTTGTAGGTCATGACAAGATCCATATTTTTTGTGTGAATTATTTCGCGATAGCGTAAACCTTTTTCAAGATATAGCGCTTTGCGAAAAGATTGCGGAGTCATTCGGCCTCAGAAATTCGGAACAAACTTTGCTAAAGTTTGATCGACCTCCTGACCTAATGATCATATGTAATCAATTCTATTAAAGTTAACAAAATAACAAGTAATTATAAATTCCCAAGATTCAAATTCTCCTCTCCCATTAATAAACAAACCACAAATTTTATTGCAGAAAAATCGCTCTTAAAATGCCAATAAACCGGTCTGCAAGACCCATGAATAACGGAAATCAAATAAATATAAAATGCACGCGGAAAATTTTTCAATAATAAAATGCAGCTCGGAGTACCTCCCCAGGATTGAATAGAACTCATGGATAAGGTAATGTAAGGAGTGAGAGGAGATGCGTGCCGGTACTAGCACAAACCAGCCAGTATACACTGCGCGCGCTAGAGACCCTCGTGGGTCGGCCGTCACCAGCTAAGGGAAATCAATATCTCACTAGGGGGGATAGAATGAGACAGAAACTCCAGGAGTTTTGAGATGTGAAAACGTTAAAAACAATCTCTCCCTCCCTCTCGCCGGTCGGCTCGTTCTCACCTTAACCCAAATATCCCCGACCGCCCGTTCCGCTGCTGACCGCTAAGATTCAAACAAATTTCCAGTCAAAAAAAAATCCAAACAGTTATAAACAACAGGTTAATGGGCATTTATTCAGATCAGTTTCAATGATAAAAAAATTTAACAACCTTTTTTAATTGACGATATTGCAACTTTAGTTATTGAACTTTCAAACTTCCCGCCTTTTTTTTCTCCGCATTAGGGCAGAACTTTTGGAAACAGTTATTGTGACGCGTTTCAACGCTTGAACCGACCGGTTTAGAATGTTTTTTTCTCGTTCTTATTTGTTTTGATGAGAACCAGGAAAATAATCGAGAAAAAAATAAAACTTAGAAAAGAAAAGGGAGGAAAAATCCAAACAGTTCCAGACTTGTCGGCCGCTTAGCGGGAACTGACAGTGGTGAACGCGCGCGCCTCAAACTACCGTGCGAAACTTTCACCCCATCCAATCCAGCCCCCTACCTGGCGTTTTCCTCGTCGCCCTCCTGCCCCTGAGAAGAATTCGCGGGAGAGGGAAGTAATAAAAAAAAAGAATTGAGAAGTTTCTCCGCTACCCCCTGGCGAGGAAAGAACAGAGCATGAAAAGAAACTTTAGAAAACTTTTTTAAGAAGAAAAGGAAGTTTTCGGTTTGTTTATTTATTTATTTTCCTTCTAGGCAGTTGAGAGAAGGGTGAAGTTTTTTTGTTCCTACGGAAAGTTTTGATGAATTATTTAATTATTTTTGCGCGGGTTATCAGTGACGCTGGGTCGAGGAAATCAATAAGTTGTTCTACTGGATCTCTGGTAATCTGTTCAGTATATGGAGAGATTATTGATATCTTAGGATCTACTGGGATGTTTTTCTCATATTAAAAGCAACGGTTTGTAACTTTGCGAGGGTACTCGGCGCAAGGCTCTACTACATCAGGGGATTTTAAAATTTGCCCTCCACACGAAAAATGAATTATGAATTTTATTATCTGACTCGATGAATTATTTCAAGTTGACTCCAGGTGAAATTCATGAGTGAACACCGGAACTCAAGAATCTACTTGATGCGCGACTCTACCGTACTTGAGGAATCTACAATTTGTCCTTTATGAAAACTGACGATCAACTGTGAATTTCATAACATGAGTTGATAGGTGCCTTCGTGTATAATCACATGTGCGAACACAAGAATGCACTTACTGCAAGACTTTGCTGCTTGCACAAATTGTAACGAAATAAGCAAATTGTTTCTCAATTCTTACCGATACTTGAGACTCAATAAATTTGGTATTTCATTGTCTCCATTGAGTATAAGCTCAGAGACCAGTGGAAAATACATGGCGCGAGACATTTACGCACGCTTGAAGATATTCTAGAAAATTTATCGATTTTTTTTCAATTTCGTGATTCAATGAAACTCGAAGCAAACTTTCTCATTTTATTTCTGTCTCTTTGTTTTGATGATCAGAGGCGAATTGTATGGTTGACCGAAAGAATAAGAAAGAGAAGGGGGACTATAGTGGACGTTGTAATTTCTCATTCATGTAAACACTTAACAAATTTTGTAACTTGCTTCGTCGTTTGTCTTCACTAACAAACACATTACCAATAGCAACAATGTACTTGACGCGAGGCTCTATCGCCGGCGTAAAATTGTAATCAAGCGATAAATTTATCTTCAATTGAGGTAAATATTCGATTCCACAGGTTATCCATCATGCAGGCACTGAAAAAATGGTGAATTTCATCATCTGGATCAACAGATATCTCTGCGTACAAACGCACCACTAGACAAAAGTACGTACTTGGCGCGAGGCTCTACTGTATGCCTAAAATTTTAATCAAGAGACAAATTATTCTTTAATTGAAATCAATACCTGGAAATATTAACAAATATTCCCAGTTTAACAAATGATGATTTGCAACATCGTGATCAACATTCGTCCCTGCGTACGAACGCACGATTAGATAAGAGAACGTACTTGGCGCGAGACGCAACCGCACGCGCAGTACTGTAGTCAATAACTGCATTATTTTTCAATTTTAACTCAGTCCAACTCCAACAAAACTTTTCATTCCATTTTTCTCTCTGTTTGGATGATAAGAGACGGACCCTGAGGCTGTTAAGGGGCGAGTGAGGGGGATTGGGCTAGAGAGAAATGGGAGTAAGTAGGAGAAGATGCGCTCTCCGGTAGTCTTTGACGCCTGCGTCAATCTCCAATTCATTGCCCCGGCAACGGCCAACACACGATTCTCTCTATTCTGTCGGCTTTTATATCTCTTTATCGTGTTCCCCGAGTAACAAGTGGAAATATTCTCTCTACCTACAATATTTTTTTTTCATCCAATTCATGTGTACTGTTCCAGTAAATGAATTGGTGAGAAAAATTTACTGGATTGTCTTTAGGGAGAAAAATTTTGTTTCGAAATTTAATTTTTGGGAAAGTTTCTCTTATTTTTCGGAAATGGTGTTTTCTTAAAGATGATCGATTCTGGGAAATAGTGAGGGTCGAGTCCATGACCTATGGCCATCTTCGAGCGCGTGCCACCACTGCTGAATCGATTCTCTCCATGTTTCAACCATGAATAAACACTCGACACTTAATTTGATTGTTTCCGGGAGTCTTGTTTCGCTATTTATTTTTCATTCTGTAGGCAAGTGGCACGAGGAGATAAGTAAGTTGATTTTTTTTCGTTGAAAATCCATTTTTGGTAAATGAGGTGAAATTATACGGTTGTTGTCGAATTGAATGTGCATAATTACCACTATTTCAAGGCTCTGCTTCAGCAATGTCAAGAGGATAAACGCGAGTGGAAATTTTGGTCAGTTGGCCTGCGGCTGAATCAGTTTCAGATCCACTACTGATCAGAATTTCTTGATTAGACTGTCAATCAGAATCTGAACAGAATATCTGCACCCAATGGGGCGGAGTTAATTCCGATCCTATTCTGATTAGTCAAATCATGACGGAAGTCGTATCGGATCCGGTGCTGATTGGGACAATCGAATCCTAGCATTTTAATCAGGTAAGGATTCAAACAAGCGTTACATTTCTGATTCAAAAACAATTTTCATTGCATTACATTTCTGATCAAAAACATTTTTTATCAGTCTGTTGTTTCAGCCTGATTTGCTTTCCCAATTGGGAAGTGAAATATTCTTGATATTCTCGTCCTCTTTGTAATTTTTGTTAGGAAAAGCTACGAGTATCGGAAGGCCGTATGTACAGCACAAATCAACTGAAGTATCTGCTCTTTCCACCTCACGAAAGTTTTTATTGCTTTGTGATGAAGAGAGAATTTGATGTTTCGATGAATTTCCAATAAAATCGTAAATTCATGAGTTATGCATGAGTGGAAATTCCATTGAAGGTTCAACATTTTTGTTCGCTATACGTGGAAGCTTCACGGAAAGGATATAATGGCAAAAATATTCTGTAATGGTAACGGATGAATTGTTATTTTGGGTTTTTCTAATATTTTAGATGAATGGAAATTTTTTGGATTTTTTCATTATTTTCGCTAGTTAACCCCCCAATAAATGTGATAAACTAGTACAAATTATTGAAAACAGATTGAAAAATTTTTCAGTCTTCTAGTTCCGAAGGAACTGTGAGTCACAATTTCGATAAAAAAAATCTAGATTGTTTTGAAGTTGAAAACTTCGGAAAATTGTATTGGACGATAAATTTTCATAGTTTCCTTTTTCATCTTCATAAAATCGAAAGAGAAATCATCTTCCATGTCATCGATCAATAACAGAGTACCTTCTCCTTCTCCAAAACATTTCCCAGTCAACAAAAAATATATATATTGCCCGGTGGCCTGGCGTAGTGGTTAAGGCCGTTGCCTCACAACGGATAGGTTCCAGGTTCGATTCCTGGCCGGGTAGAATGGTGAGATCTAACCATTTTTAAAGTCTTGATCAATCGCCATATAGTCTCATCAGACTCGAAGCGATATAAAATAAGCATAAAAAAAAA
>NW_021680830.1:143915-166890 GCF_001412515.2 Diachasma alloeum | reverse complement strand
GAAAAAAAAAAAAAAATATCAAGTCATGCCATTCTTTATATGGGAAAAAACTCGAAATTTCTCAAGTAAAACTGATGAAATGCATTTATACATCTACGTATAAGCTATAAAATATCTGGAAATGAATGCGAAATCGATAGATTAATTTCATTTCGGTCTCTCAAAACTTTGTTTCCCTATACATTTATCTCCCTCTCTCCTTCACAACGGCTCCGACCTCGTTCCACGCTTCATTGGGAAAAGACATTCCCCCACTCCATCCCCCACCAGCTCCTCGCCATCTTGTTCTCAACGCCAGTGACTTCGAAACCTCTCCCCGGGAGATTTTTCTTTCAGAAAACTTGTAAAGCTATCTCTATCGTTCTGTACTTTGGTTGCTATGAAAACCCCCATCTGCCCCACTCCCTCCCCCCACTCCTGCTCACTCACTCCCCACCCCTACCGCTCCTTTGTATCACCCCTTTCATTATCCTCATCCGTACAGCATAAACTCCAGCGTCTTCTTTGTCCGTTCACTCATTCCTTCAAAATTTATTTATGTATTTTCTTTCCTATCTCCAGTTTCAACTTTAATTGACTTCTTGGAAGTGTATTTTAGTGGAATTAGTTTTGATGCACTTCAGATAATTTTCTAAGTTTACGGGTTTTGATGTTTACATATAGACTTTCTTTTGATTAAAATTGTGAACAAAAGTTTCGAGGAAATTTTGATGGTGTTTTTGCACTCACTTTGCTTCGATCCAATGATATACAAACATCGTTCATGGCGAAAACAATATTTGATTTTTTTTTGCTTCCAAATGGACGCTTCATAATCGTTGGTTTTGACGATCTTCGAATTTTGTCTGGAAATGATAAAGAATTTCATGAAACGTGAAGGCATGATGTTTTTAGAAAATGTGTGTACATATATCCCAATGTTTGTTCGAATTTTTCAGACAATTTTTATAAATCTTCACAGAAAAAGGACTAAAATTGAAGCTAAAAATTTGAAATTTCGTTACATAATTGGTATTGGAGCATTTCTGGAAGCTTTGGAGCATTTCTGGGCGCAATTTCAGCTCAATGAGTCAAATAGTTTCGGACATACAGTAATTTCTCAAAAATCTTTTTTCCTCAATATCTCGCAAACTACGTTACTAAGTTGAATTTTTTTTAAAGTCAAAATATTCCTTGTGATAATATCTATCAAATCAGATCACAAAATTGTTATGTAACTAGGAACTGTTTGGTTATAATCGGCATGTTTCGTTTTTATGAGGAGATCATGCTGTGCACAATAACTCCCGAAAACATTTAGATAGGATATTGAAATTTGGCGAGATTGTAACTCTTATGATATTACAGGAAGAGATTGTGGATAGGCCAAATCGGACAAGTGGTTTACAAGATATTCAATTTTCTGTGACAAACTGTTTTGCTCAATATCTCCCAAACTACTAATCCGATTGATTTCATTTTTTTTCAAAATATTCGTCTTGCCGCCCCCTATCAAGATCAATCAAAATATAAATAGCTGTTCATACAAAATTTTCGAGATATTCGCGTTTTTCTTTTTTTTTCAATTGAGAGTTAATGTGGCATTCCATAATACGCATAAAACTTGGAATAAACATTTGAGACTCTGGCCGCTAATTAGTATTATTGTGTCACACTTGTGTATAAAATTTTGTGTCGATCGATTCAATACATCCTGGTATAGAGCAGTTCATCAAAAAATCTTGTTTTCTAAAAAGTCACAGATCGTCATTTTATTAATTATTTTCATCGCTGGGGTCTTATTCTCGACTTGTTAATGAGTCCAATAAAAAAGAAGCTACAAAGCGTGGAATATTTCCATCAATTTTCGTTAACTTGAACCAATGAACTCCAATCGAATGAGTATAAATCTGTTTTGGAGAGGATATCATGAAGATGTAACACTTTAATCCTGCGTTTATTATGGAAGTTGAATGTAACAATGGGGATGAGGTGATAAACGACCTCAGTGTATCCATAAAAGGAGCGTCCAGGAGGTGTCTCCGTAGAGCATTAATTTTTATATTGATGACAAATTATAAAAATTACTGCATATGATAAGGAATATGAAATGAGCCAGGATTGGTGTTGTGGTTCGCCCAGCTCTTGCGAGTTCTTAGGCCGGCACTCGATTAACCCTGAATCTTCAGACCACGTGACAACGTGGTTTGATACCGGGTTGGTCCGGTGCCTAAGAGTCTCGATCCACTGCAGGTATCTGAACTTGGGCAGTGATAGATTAATCTGGGAGTGATGGCAGTGCACCAAGCCTGTAGCAATGTCGAATAACCGCCATTTTTTCGTTCGGGTGAAGGTCAAATTTACCAGTTGTGATAGTTTTCTGACCGCGAGTCAATTCTGTATGTGAAATGACCTTCAGTCTTAAACTCCATCGCTTACGAGAGAAAATGATCAAATATAATCTATCTACAATAAACTCTCTGTAAGTGCTCAGCTGCGGGAGTTGAAAATCACCGAACTAGTATTTATCCTGGCGCCCTCCTTCTGCGAGTGAAGGAGAGAGAGCGCCGCAGCTGAACAGAATAGTATATTTCAGCACGTGTGGGGCAATATCGTCTTTAACGTGTGTGGGGTTTACAGCATGAGCCGAAGGCGAGTGATGTAACCACACACGTTAAGGACGAAATTTCCCAACAAGTACTGAACAAAATTTTATGTCACGAAGCCTGAAACCGGCTGAATTAGACACGAGACGCGAAGCGTCGAGTGTGTAATCCAGCCGGTTTCAGGCATGAGTGGCATAAATGCATATTAGAAAGATGGAAAGCCATAAACAGAGAGCCTGAAAGATTCGAGAGGACACATATGGAGGGGAATGTTCTCATGGAGGAAAGATTCTCCTCGCACGTCAGGGCAGCGAGCATTGTAGTAGAAAATTGACCGTCATTTTCATTTCTTTCATCTTTTGCGTCATTCCTTTGATTACTCGATTTGAACATTTTTTAATAAAATTAAATTTTTATGATTTATCAAAATCCAAAGTATAATATCGATCGTCCAAGGCTGGTGATGCTGCAAGAGAGCATGCTCTACTGCAATAGAAACAAGACAAGAGGATCTCAACAAGAGAGCAAGAGAAGAAAATTCTGAGACGAAAAATGCAATGAATTGAACAGTGGACAATTCCCCGTATTTTTCATTCTCATGATTCTTCTCAGTCACGTTTGTCTCAGCTTTCTTGGCTGAAGCTTCATCATTTTGACGCATTGATGATTCTAATGGAGAGAAATTATCATCCACGATAATACGTCTTCGTAATGTCATGCTCATGTTCGGTTGGGAAAGACCACGTGGAATTAGCAGCAGTTATTGACACCTGACTGTAAGGTTATAGAGCGATCGACGCGAGTCACGTAAGTGGCGTATAGAGCGAGCGATAGAAGGGGTGAGAGAGGAACAATAGTCAAGCTGCGTTTGTATAACTGTGAACATCAGTTCCAATTGCCTCGTTCCTGTGGTCTAATGTGAATTTTCATGAAAATTGTAATTATATTTAGGAAAGAAAACAACAGAGTACAGAGCAAGACTTGAGATATATTTCTCTTGTATATGAGGAGCGAAACAAAAGACAATTTTTAACTTCTCGACTCGAAGGGCGGAAGTTATTGTAATGACCCCGAAAATTAAAAGTGGAAATTTAATGATATATGAGCAGATCCACGCCAAAACAGCAGGCCAAAAAAGTCGATGCTGGGGATTTTTGTTTCAATTTTTTTCTGAAAGGATGGCGAGCGAACAAAAATTTTGAAAAAAGAAAGATTGAAAAATATTGATAATTGAGGGAGTTATGACTTGTTGAAAATGGCTAATTTTTGTCCCAATCAATTTTTTTTCAAATTGCCCTCAATTCTTCTACGGGATTTCAAGCTATCAAATCACTCTTTGGCGTACTCAGAGAACCCCTTCTAAATGAGACGTCATATATTTGCGGAAAACGATTTAAAAACGAATCGCTGTTTCTTAAAAATTATTCGATCGATCGGGCTGAAATTTTGTACAGAGCTAGTCGTCATTGGGACCTATAATGTGAAAAAATTTCAGATTTTGTAAAATTATTTTATTTAATTACTAAATTTTCTAAAAATTGACCATCGGGAAGGTGGTGGTGGACGTGTTCGTACGCTGATAGAAAAGGTGGAACGATTCAGTTGCACCGAACGAGGCTTCTTAACTGTTACTGCGATTCGTTGATAGTTAACGAATCGTGGTAATAGTTAAAAAGTCTCGTTTGGTTCGACTAAACCGTTCTATCAATGCATACAGACATGGTCGCCTAACTTCGTATTTTTATGTTTCAGACCATTCTACATCATTTCCAATCAAAATTAAAGAATGTGAAAATTGAATGATTGCAATGCTTCCATTCGGAAGCAAAAATTAGCTTTTTGAGTAATTGACGATAAAAAATGTATTTTTTCTCAAGATGGGAAATTTCATGTGTTCCGTGTTTATTCTCTTTTTCTTCTTTTGTTATGATTTTGAAATGAATTGGGACGAAAAAAGGAGGGAAAATGGCTGATCGTCTATCTTTGTCTTTTTGGTATTCTTTTGGCATCTCAATGCTAATTTTTCTGCGGAGAAAAAAAGTATAAACCAGCAGTTGACCGCTCCTATATTGCAGAAGGCATGTGACTATTACTTTATGTATTATTTGCATTTTAATTTTTTATGTCTACCAATTCCATTGGTAGCAAGGTTCCGAATGGATCCATAGCAATTCCCTTTTTTAATTTACAGGAGAAACTATTTTCTCACGTCATATTCCTGTTCCAATTTTTCCTCAAGTTATTGTGCGAACAAAGAATTTAGGAAACACCAAAAATGAAATCGATCAAATAGTTTTTGAGATATAAAACAATATAGTTTTATACAAAAAGTTGAATATCTCAGGAACTACTGGACTGATATCGTTCCGCCAAAATATCAACCTTTGGGTTGCACGAGTCAATTGTGCAAATATTTGCGAAGTCGTAATTGACAAATATCTCGGGAATAAAACCCGAATCCGAATTCTTATTTGGATTTAAATTAACTTGATAAATTCTGGAATTATCGGAGGTATTATTTTTACAAAATATTACAATTTTCACCCGGAAATATCGTCTCAAGTATCATGCGATTTGCCATATGGTATGAAGTGATGAATGCTATGTGGTGATATATCGGACGCGATATATCACATTCAAATTGATCTTATATTAAACTCAGACAACCAACATTCACTGGAATAAAAGTGAACATTATTATTTAAATTTGTAACATTCTTTTCATTTGAATTTCACCCGAACTTCATTTAAAACGAATCACTAGAATTATTATTATCATTATGAATTAAATTCTAATTCGAAAATGCAGGATTCAATACAATTGAATAATTTGGAAAATTCTTAAAGGCCCGAACAGAACAGATTTTGGACAAATAATATTAGATTTAATTAAGCCACGAAGCGGCAAAGGTAATTATTTTTATTTACTTTATTTTAAATTAGCTAACGTGAGATGAAATCACATGGCGCCCGTGGATTGAATTAATATGAATAAAAATTTCCTGGATATTCAAAAAGAAGAATTTAGAAGAAGATCGATGATTAAAGCCCGAACAGAATATAATATAAATATATATAATAGAAATATAATAGAAATATTGCAATTTAAATTATCATTTCATGTCAACGTTACAGCTTTTTCAAAAAAGAAAAATGTAAAACAAGCAGTTAACCGCTCCTATGCTGCAGGGGGCATGTGACTGTTACTTTATGTATTATTTGTGTTTTTAATTTTTTATTTCTACCAATTTTCAATTGGTTGTATGCTTCCGAATGGATGGTTAGATCATCTCAGCATGTTTCACTCTTATACATCCATTGTGACGTATTTCGCACCTCTGCGGAACGGTACGAAAATACGCAGCCCTCGGCGACCAAATCCTATAACCAAAAGTTGAGCGCCAGTACGTTTTCTTCCAAAACGCACAAAAAACGAAATCCGAAATTCACAGAATAAACCAACAAAAGAACAGTTGCCGACAGCTCAGTATTTCATCCGCGGAGGCGGCTGGGTTCAAGGCGCTACTCTAAATTGAATCCTGAAATGACTGGGTTCGCAAAATAATAAAAACGAATTATCGTACGGAGAAAAATGATAATATAATTTAAAGAAAAATAAAAACTAGAAGTTCGTCTATAAATGCCATAACAAAACCCCGTCTCAGTCTCTCAATCTGGCCCTCCGAACTCGGGGAAATTTTAACAAAAGATAATAACGTAACAACAAGTGACTCGATACAACACAACCTCTACCCCTGCGAATGTCCGAAAATAAAATACCAGTCAAGATCCAAAATTACAGTCAGAGAAAAGTCAAAAGATAGTCAGGACATAAAATAATCATTCAATTTACTAGAAGTCAAATATTCGCAGGGTAGGGAACTGCTATTACCCCGAGCGCTCAGCGCGTCCACCGAAGGGGCGACCGGAGGAACCAACTCCACGTGGGTTTGAGAGGGAGACTGCCTTGAGGATAATAACAACAGAACCGGCAACTGATAGAAGATCAGCCGGCTGCAGCTAAAACTCGAGCGCCGGAAATGTGCTACAATCCCACTTTCAATATCCACGTTGAATTCCCAGATGAATTATTATCTAGACCGAAGGTAAGAGCGATATTAAATCGGCCAAACGTTAGCCGAGAGACAAAAATAATAATCTCGAGGAAATAACACAAATGACCTCGAGATTCCAGACCGCCGGAAAATCGATAATAATCCACGGCGATGGCGAAACTAGAGTTGAATAAATGATACAACAATGCAGTCAAAAATCACTGAATTCAATCCCGGTTAATCAACTAAATCGCTAGTAAATGAGTGATATCCGAGAATAAAAATTGATTTGGACCCCGAGAAATATATTCCTCTGTCGAACGAGAAGTGAAATCCAGCCGAAAAATCATGGGAAACTTTAATGACGTCAACGCCACGGACCAAGCGCCCGTTAAACAAAAGGCTGTTTCGCATCTCATGAGACACGCAAATTAATACTGTTCATTTTATAGAACCACCGCTCACCGATAAGAAGAATAATCGTCGATCAGCAACGCTCAAAAGATCCGCAGGAGCGGCAAAACAGTCCTCTGACGACTCAGGTCCCGAGATAATTTACTCTTAGAAATTTAATTAATTTTAAGATGACTGACAACTCGGCACAGCGGCCACTACGATGTCCAGACGAGAAGTGTCTGTTCCGCGCGCGAGTAACCCACGCGACCACGCTCTAACAGGCGTCCGAGGCTCCCATTGGCTGAACGTGATGACAACTTGGCTTGGGCTGATCCCCAAAATCGAACCCAACCAAAACTGGATAACAGTCAATAGTCAAATCATGTCCACTCGAAATATGGGACAATCTTCAATCGGAAGTTAAAACCTCCCCAATAATTGATGAAACTTATAAATAATTATTTCATCGGTGGATGCATTTTCTCTTGGACGTCCAACGCCGGTCCAGGCATTCTCCGATATTTCCTAGATCGTCAGCCGAGCCCTCCATTTCCAGCCTCCGTGAGCTAGCGCCGCCACTAGTCCCTCGTGTAAGACTAGCCTCTGCGCAAGGCCATCCAAACATCAGTCCGAGGATCCAAAACTCCTCTGGACTTGGGGGACCCGATTAGAGAGACTAAGAAACTCCCACGTCGATCTGGCTCCATCCCACGATGTAGTCCGGTGAGCGGTGACGGAATTAGAAGCGATACAAAACAAAATAAATCAATAAAAAAAAGGTCCAACAAAAATTAATTTTGACTCTCGCCTCGCCAATAAAGTGACTTCCCGTCTGGAAATCCATAACCGCTGAATGGTCGAGGACAAAAACGAAATACGACGTTACACCATATAGAAAATTTATACAGATGAAAAATGTAATACATCACGAATTTCATATTTTTCATCACAGAACTGGATGTTGTCTAAAAAAATTTGAGAAGAGTGTGAGAGGCCAACCAGATGGGTGGGAAGCTCATAAAACCGTAAAAAAGGTAGGAAATTGAGAAAAAATAATTTTAAAAAAAATTCTACCGCGAGATGGCGGAGTCATCAAATAAGTGATGAACATTGTTACACAAGGAGACCTTATGATACCTACCAACTTCCACAAATGAAAATCAGGTGATTATTCAGCTCAGAGTGAATATCCACAATGATGCAGAGAAATACTGCCCAATGATTCAACAAAAACGATGGTTTTCTGAGAAATTTCAATGAATACAACACGCTCTGCCTCTATGCCGAACAACCATATTCTACAGGATATCTCCACGAAGATATTCAACTTTTTGAAGAAATAGTTTTTTCTAAAAATTTGAATATTTCCGAAACCATCTCGATGGATTGCGCCCATTCAAAAGACGAACGTTTAATGCTATGAGAGCTGTGGTCTTGCCACATTTCAACTTGAAATCATCATTTTTTGTCGCGGTATCGTGCGTACGAGAATGAAAAAAAAAAAAAGAAAAATGGCAATATCTCGAAAATTTTGTATGGAGGCATATATATATTTTGATTGATCTAGATAGTGGCAACTCGAGACAAGTATTTTGAAAAAAAAATTGAAATTCGTCAACTAGTTTGTGAGATATTTGATAAAACATATTTACACAAAAGGTGAAATATCTCTAGAACCGCTCTTCCGATTATGCCCATCTAGGATACCAACCTTTAATATTATAAGAGCTAGTACCATACCAAATTTCAACTCACTATTCCAATTTTTTTTCAAGTTATCGTACGAACAAGATTTTTCATGAAAAAACAAAAAAACGGCAATATCTCGGAAACTGTCATGAATCGGTACATATATTTTGACTGATTTAGATAGAGGCCATCGAGCCGAGTATTTTGAAAAAAAATTGACATCGGTGCAGTAGTTTTAGAGATATTGATGAAAAACGAAATTTAAACAATTCGCTATATCTCAGAAACTACACGACCGATTGGGCTGAAACAGCGCACCAAAATTGGGTTCATTTATCGCTATCATGAGCCAAAATTTCAGATTTTTATCTAGAGATTTCACCGTATTTATGTTGATTCTTCGAAAAATTGATCACCCAAAATCCGAGTTCTCACACACATAGAAACAGACGTGGCCTAAAAACATCATTTCTCCACGTTTCATGATATTTTACATCATTTGCAATCAAAATTAGAGAATCGAACAATCGGTCAAATACAAGGCTTCCATCCGGAAGCAAAAAGAGTAAAAAAATATGTAACAAGCAGGAGTTCGATCTAATCCGACAGAAGGCATGCGACCGTTACTTTTTGTCTTATTAGTCTCTCTCTTCTTTTTATTTCTACCAATTACATTGGTAGAATGCTTCCGAATGTATCCGTATCCATTCCCTATTTCTAAGACAGGCATAAATGTGCAACCACATTAATTCTGTTTTTATGAAACCATCACTCCTTTGCCTTTATTTACACTGCATAATCACTCATAGGTATTGGTTTATTGTACGATCAAACGAACTTACCTGTAAGTGAAGTTCGATCGTGATTATATGAAGAGCCTCGTCGAGAGATTTTAATAACTTGTAGTAGCCCGCCTACTAGCTGGAGCCACACGCCTTCAAGGACCATAGAAAAAGTTGGCTGTGGCACCTCGGCGGTGAGGGCTCGCCATTAGGGTGACCCATTTTACGGGTATTCCTGAATATTTTCGATTTCGCCTCAAAAAATTATTCTTGAATTGATAAAATACCCCTGTGAATTTTTTCATATTTTTAAACTGCATTTTGATGGTTGCCCCGTGTGTTTAAAGTTTGACTGACATTTTTGACCTACTGGCACTAGAGGTCATAAAACTTGGGTAGAAGTTGAATATCCTCAATGATACACTCGTGTCAGGTAGTAAGTATGGCTCCGAGTGAGAGTTCGGGTGTATCACCCAGATAATACGTATCTTACAGTTGCAAACAGTACCCGGAAAAGGCTTTAGAAAAGGAGAAACCTATTGTTAAGGTACTAGTAACTAATGTTTTTGTAATGGACACGTAGATCCAATTTTTTCAATGGTTTTTTCCATTTCGAGTGGGGCGCATATGGGTGATTCTCAGTAAATTGTCCTTTTCTCGTCCTCTGAATTTTCCCACCGTAGAATAGTAAAATAGTGATCAAATTGTGACACATTCCCGAAGCTACAATGGTACTCTAATATTTCACTACAACATATTCCATCCTGAACCTCGTAATTTAGTTCTAGGGAGCAAAAACTGTTCAAAATGTCACAACCGTGGCCTGTCCTCCATATCGAATTTGGGATTTGTTTAGTGATACCCTTTACTCATGCGGCTCAAAAAAAGTTGGCTAAATATGGGTTATAAGGGACGTTCAAATTTACAATTCTACGCAAAAATTTCAGAGAAATAACCATGCTACGTTTATTAAACGGGCCACAAAGTTTGTCTAACAGTTTTATCAGAATTTTACACAATTTGAATTTGACTGCGGTGGCGCCATCTTCGGGGATTTAACATAGCCCACGCGCAGGCATTTTGGAGTGGAGGGGTTAGTGCTAGTACCCAAGTAGCAAACTTTGCGAAAGATATCTGAAAGTATACGAAAAAGGCAGACTAATGTCCGTCCAGAAGGTATCTCGCAGTCATACGATAACTTTTAGTTAACTTCTAGGTAACTTCAAGACACAAGTTACCTTTTTGGACAGACATTAGACAGCCTTTTTGGTATACTTGCAGATATCTTCCAGAACTGTGCTGCTTGGGTATTTACACCGGCAGAACTGAACGCAGGCGGATGTATATTGGGAAGAATTAAATTTGAAAAATTAGAAAGGTAAGTCACAAAATAATCCGTCACAACCGTGCTGTTATGATTCATATGTGCCATATGATATTTTGGCCTAATTTTCGTTTATGGAAGTAATATTTTATTGCCTGAACTTCATTGTCTTTGGAATTTGTTGAATTCTAAAGCGGTCTGGAGTACGGTTAGGTTAAACACAGAAAGTCACAACCATGGCTGTCACAACCGTGTCATATGGTTTATAATACTGACTAATATTGATAAATAATGGTTTCTTGATACTGAATGATTAAAAAAAAAAATTTTCGTTGTTTCAGACAATGAAAACTCGCAGTAGAAGCCATGAGAGTCAGCCAATAACCCAAAATAAATCGATGCAGTCCAAAATTGATGCTCCCAAACTGCAAAAACCAACGAAGATAGTGACACAAAAGAAAAATAAAATGCATTTACATGATCAAGAATTTTTGCAGAAGAAGAGAGAGGCAGAGAGAGCGAGGAGACAACGTATACGAGAAAACCCAGAACACCATGAAGTGTATTATCGGAAGGAACGAGAAAGGAATCAAAGGAGGAAACAAGATGGAAAAATTCTGACCATTAATCAGTTGTCCGAGACAGAGAAACGGACCCGTCGTCGCAAGCAAAATGAACGAAAGAGAAAGTCAAGGATTCAGCAAAAGCTGTCATACAACTCACTTCACCTAGATGTCAATGAGAATAATGTGGTTTCGAAACAGGCTAGACTGGGAAAGAAGAGGATTGCTAAAAATTTGAAAAAATGTTATCGTGATAATAAAAAATTGAAAGACGAGAATCTCGACCTGAAAAAATCTCTCAATACTCTGAGAAAGAGGATTGCAAGAGGGAAATTGAAGAAGCCAAAATCTATGTCTCCAAATTCTAAGGTGAATAAATTTTTAAATAAAAGACAAGTTGACCATGACATAAGGCAAAGACTCATCACAAGTGAAATTCTCATGCAACAAATGAGAGCTACGTATAGAGACTCAACCAGCGATAAATCCAAACAAATTCTTGGAAGAGTTTTATGTGGAAAGGTCATCAAAAAATACCGAAATTTAACGACACTTAAGAAACTAATTGCTCCTGTGGTGACGTCTCGGATTCATCAGGATGGAGACCCTCTGAAATACCGTAGAAAAGAGAAGGCTGGTGTGAATTTTATGCGAAACAAAATCAAGAGTTTCTATGAAGTAAACTCACAAATCGATTCAGGAAAAAAAACTGTAGGAAAGTGAATGGTGAAATTGTGGCAAAGCATTATATGAATGCTAGTGTGAGGGATTTGCATTCTAAATTCAATTCTGAGAGCTCAATTCGTGTGAGTTATCCTGTTTTTGTTAAGTATCGTCCATCTTACTGCGTTGCTCCAAAAGTGACACAAAGAAATACGTGTGCTTGTTTCGTCCACGAAAATTTTACATTATTAGTCAATGCATTACACAGAATGACGATTATAGAAGAGAATACGACTGAAAAAATTATTACACAACTTACATGTAATCAGAGATCAGAGCAATGTATTTCAAGAGTGTGCCAGACCTGTGGGAATAAAGAAGTGAATTTCAGTTTTCAAAATGTTAACATGGATCAAAAAATGTCTTATATGAAGTGGGAGGCATCCACTATCAATCGAATAAACGAGAAGACCAAGAAACCTATCACAGTGAAAATTACGAAGAAGAATAAAATCACGTGCAAAGTGGTTCAAATGATCGATGTGTTCAGGAACGAGTTAGACTCTCTGATGGCTCACGAATATCGAATCACCCACCAGAAAATAATTACAAAGAAATTGATAGAGAACTCGGAGAGTGGTGAGATGGTTCTGCTGATCGACTTCAGTGAGAATTATTCGAGTAAATACGGTACAGAGGTTCAGTCGGTACATTTTGGACCCTCCAGAGACCAATATACTCTACATACTGGTATGCTGTACACTGCTAGCTATACCAAGGGTTTTACCACTTTCTCCGAATCTCTCAGACATGATCCTGTAGCCATCATAGTCCATCTCAAGAAGATCCTCGATTTTTTCTTACCCCAATATCCAGAAGTTAAGAAGCTCCATTTTATGAGTGATGGACCTACTACCCAGTACCGGAACCGAAAGATGTTTTATCTTGTAACACAATACCTCCCTGAGTGCTATCCACAGATTCAGGCCATCACTTATAACTTCAGTAAGGCAGGGCATGGAAAAAGTCCTGCTGATGGTATTGGAGGTTGTCTGAAAAGATCAGCAGATGATCAAGTCAAGTATGGACACGATATTCCCGATTTTCAGACTCTCATTTCCACACTTCGCACTCGAGTTCCATCAGTGCACATCGACACTGTTATGAAGGAAGAAATTGAATACATTGATACTGTCTTGCCTATTGAAGTGAAGCCTTTTCAAGGTACTATGAAGGTCCATCAATATACTTGGTTAAAGGAGAATTGTGGCTTTGTTTTCTTCAATTCCTTGAGCTGCTTCGACTGCCCTCCAGGCACTAAGTGTACTCATTTCTGCCTGGGTTCCATAGATTATACCATCAAAATAAACTCCCAAGCTCCATTTCGAAAGCCCCAGAGAAAGAAGGATGAGTCAAGAATTAAAGAAAAAAGTAAGAATAAGAGTGCACTCCCAAAATTCATGCCCAAAGCTCCTTCGGGTCCCCCTCCCTCTGTGAGGAGAAGTTCAAGGTACGCGTTTTCTATATCAAATTTGATTTTTATTCTTCCCTCTCCTGCCTCCATTTCACCCATCCCCTACTCCCTCACCCCTCTGCCCATTCCATCATGCCCACCCACACCTCTGTCCCCTCATCTCTCCCCCACCCACCCCACATGGCAAACGTCTGTTTCACTGGGCCTAATTTTCTCTGTAGTTCTTTTGCTAATTTTTCTCGTTTTTCTTGTCTAGTAATTTTCAGGATTGCAAAGCAGTAATTGAGTCATGTAACAAAGTAATGTTGAGTCCAAAATTACTCTGTGATGTAGTTTATAATGAAAAACAGAAGTTATCACATTTACCTCAATAAATGTGACGAAATTAATGTTTTTGTTAAATATAAATCTCAGTGGTCACTAAATAAATGGATATTTTACACAAAAAAATTGTAAAACAAATGAATAAAATTGTTTTATCATGTAAACAATCTTTTTTATCAAGTTTGGTTCAGGCAGTCACTACCGTGGCAGCAGAATACCATCAGTACTCTATAACTTCGAATGCTTTGGGGTTGTAGTACAGTGGTCTTCAGATCATACTGTTGGACCATGATAACATACAAAAACGTAAAAAAATGGTTCTGTAGACGTGTTGAGGTTTGGAAAAATTTTCATCTGAAAAATAACAATTTACGAAGAATCACCCATATAAGAGAAACACTTAAAAAACCTTTCAAAAGCCTTTTTACTGATTTGTGAGAAAATGGTTAACTTTTTTCAATTTTTTATAAAATTTATTTTCAAAGTCCAAAAAGTTCCACATTTTTTGTCTTAGGTGTTTTCTTGTTTAATCATGTCCTGAGCTAGTAATTCCAATTAGTTTACAAATATTATTAAAAAATGGAAGTACTAGTGGCTTTTTTTCTTATATACCGAATCGGGATGAAAAACGGCCAGATACCCAGCGTGCTAGAGGCGTCTAAAAATCACTGAATTGAGTAGAAATGAGGATTTTCATTTTGATAAGTAATAAGTTTTCTGTTGAGACAAAAATTAATTCTGTTCTTAAAACTTCCTCTGAACGGTTCACGGAGGGGAAACACCGAGGGATGTAATAATTGAGTCTTTAAAAAATTATTGACACAATCGATCTCGACGATGCGTGCAAAAGTCCATAAGAAATGAAACTACACGGCGCAACCTTGAAAAATGATTCAAAAATTTTGAAAAAATTCACGTGTACTTTCCATGTCATTGGTTATCTTTATCAAACACGAAAATTATGAAATTCAATTTTTTTTACATATGAGCCATCCTACTCGCCATCTTATCATTAGTTTAAAGTTAAGCAATAGTGTAGAAAAAATTGGACGGGTTTGGGAAAGCTAGTTGGGAACGACTGAATCTCTCGACGAGGCTCTTCATATAATCACGATCGAACTTCACTTACAGGTAAGTTCGTTTGATCGTACAATTATATTGCACCCTCGTCTTCGAGATATTAATAACTTGTAGATGTTCAGAGATCATCCAATTTTTTCTGTTTGTTTTGTTTTAGTTTTATTTTTTTTAATCAACTGCAAATTTAATATGAATATGAATATTGAAAAGTTTAAAGATGAATGTTAATGGACAAAGAAAATGGTTATTGTTGACTAAACCATATTCAATAGAACTTTGACAAAAAAGCTCTGATCAACCGCGGATACGGCAATTATAGAAATGTACAAATCGTAGTTCTAAACCTTTCGAGACTTACTCGTTTTCTCACAGCGGCTGGAGTTGCTGTATACGTTAATGTAAATTGAGAATCAGATGTGTCGACTCCAAGATGGCTATAGGACAATATAATCCGTTAGGCCAGTGTTTATGGAGATTCACAGCTATAAAACTCTTTGAATGTAATGAACAGTATAGAGATGTTATATCTAAAATCTCAACATACTAGAGAAAGCTACCTTGGCTGCGCAAAAATGATGCCTTTCAAAACGGAAAAGGAGAAACAGGCTGTGGATCACCTGGGCGAGAAGATTGTAACCTGTCTGGTATCGTGAAATCCAGATTTGACACGCCTTTGACACTGTTCTCAAGTTTAATGGCAAAAAAAGTTTGTCGTCTCTGCGAAATACTCAAGGCCAAAAGGAAGATTTTTATTAAGATGAAGAATTGATAGATTTGCCTTGAGTGAGAAAGACCTGGGTGGTAGGTCAGAATACACTCAAGATACTAGATATGAGTGCATTGTGATTTACCAGGACGTAGTTTGCAAATTTGTTGAACAACCTTTGGAATGTTAAATTTTTTTTTACTGTTCCTTGATTTGGTGGAGTTTACTGTTTCATACGCTGTTCCTTATTTGAACTCTGCCATTAAAAATGTGCAGGATAATCGAACTAGATGTCGAACAGCAGTTAATTTCCTTTCATTTATAAAAATCCACAATTTTCCAAGAGTAGACTTTGTTAACGACAAAGAGAAACATTAACATCAGTCATGACACATGCACCTGGTACCAGATGAAAGTAAAAGATCCTTCAAGGATTTGATATCGTAATTGGTTTCTGAGTTGGGATAAATGAAAGCAAGGAAGCAGAGCTGAACTATCTAACAGGGGGAGACCATTATACCATGGGTCTCACGATTGGAATTCTACGAATTGTGACAAATTTACAATTTATTCCCAGGCTGAATGTAGGGGATACGTAGAGAAAATTTTGTCACCAATCGAGACTGAAAAGGTATCAATCGACACTGCAAGGAGATTGCCGTGCTACACGCATTAGAGATTCCGTTGGTATTTTGACACGAGGGACAGAAAAGGTCCATTTTTGGATTGAAAAAATCCTTCTCACCTAAGTTTTGAAAAACTTAGATTGCAATGTACAGCTGCAGTATTCACTTTGGAAGGAATGTAAGATGCATTCGACTGAAGCCTTCGCAACAGTGTTAAGACTCTCGAACTGATTTTTTCAGAGGCGAGAATTTTGTACCTTCCAACCCGTTAACGTAGGGAGTACCTGCGATGTTATTAATTTAGAGCAAACACTCACAGGATCATAGGCCGTGAAAAAACACCTAAGAGCGGGGTGAATGGTCAAAACATTGAGGAATTTATATTGTGACTTTCTCATACTGGCCAGATGTTTCGACTTGATGTTTTAACGCAGAGGTAGATTTCCAACCTAAGAAGGCTGCGTCTGAAAGAATATTTGTCCTAGACTGATCAGCTCAATTAAGAGCTACTAAGGAAGATCTGGCTGAGGAGAACAAGAGATCATTCAAAATTTCCATAATTAATGATCATCTTGACATTTTTAAAATTCTTCCAAGTTTTTCAGTGTAGTGTATACTCAATGCCAATGTAGACCCATACATTTAAGGAGCTTATGAGGCATAAACACACTCTGATGGAATAAATTTTCCAGATTGCAGATGATGAAATAGACTATTTTTTGCGTAAATCGCTAAAACGCATATCATCTTTCATAAGGTGTTTCTAGGCAAAACTTGTAAGAGTCATTGATAAAATTAAGGTATTCACAACGCTTTTTGCTTTTCAATCTCAGACAAGAAAGAGCCTTGATAGTTTAATTTTGTATTGGTACCATACTCAATAGCCGGAAAACCAATAATAAAATATCATCTAGATAACTGGATGATATGAAGCCTCCGCATCAATAAGATTCATGACTAGCCTAATGACTCTTGCGAAGCTAGAGAACTAGTCGCAATTCCAAATGGCGGGGTAGGAATTGGAAAAAATACCACCCATGCCAAAACAACGGAACTTTTCATGCTCCACATGTACTAGGGCAGTCAATATACGTCTTTGAGGACAGTTCCATCTGTAAATGTGTCACAAAGTGTTAGTTTTGGAAGGTTTTTCATATCCTTCAATTGAAGTTATGAGTTCTTATAAATTTGTTCAACCTTTTAATGTGCAAAATTAACCACTGCTAATCATGGGGTTCACTAACAAAAAGTTACAATGAGACGAGCTGATCGTGATAGAATTCTGATAGTAATACAGAGGTTTTAACTACCTCTATAATCACATACCTGTTTATTCGCCCCTCAAGACTGTCCCTTTTAGTTCAGAGATTTGAAATTCTGGAGGAATTACCGATTGGTAAGGGCCAGACTTGAAGAGGCTTTTATGACTCTTCAGTCTCTTTAGAATAAAACTACTAGAACAATTTAATTTCCAATTGGGAAGGAAATGCTCAAGAATAGCTGCAGAGATTTTTGCCATTACTTCTTACTCTCCTGAAGTGAGATAACTCTGGAGACGCTGACGTCGATTGAGAGTCATTGGGACGATTGAAGAAATGCTTCCGGTTGGACCTATTGTTCAACCTGAGGCATGCAAGGTTTTTGAACCGTTTGTTTTAACTCCACGTCTCAAAACAAGCTCCTTTGAATCCAATGAATTTAGATTCTCCTGTAGAGTTGGATAAATCTCCAAACCTTGACGCAATATCGAAGATGTATTTTAATCTTCTCAAGCTTCCCGAAAAATGTGAAGCCATAAAAAAATTAGACTGGAGCTCTACCCTCAAGGGCCCTAAAAATTTACTATTTTTCTTGAACCACACAACTTCTGGAAGAGGATTAGATTGTGTAGTTTCTCTTCCTAGAGCAGACTTCGAGGAGTCGCCCCCAATCCCATGAGGGCAGAACCTGCGTCTTTTGAGATTGATTAAAAATTCTTTATCTCTATGGATCAACGGTTCGGTGGAGATAAAAGCAATCTCTGAATTCAGATTTGGTGGATATTTCTATAAATCTGTGTAATTTGTGCCTCAATAAATTCGAGACCAGCCGGAAACTCCAACGAGCTTCCAGATCACTCTGAAAAGAGATCTCGGCGTCATGAGGCTTCGATGGCCCAGGAACTCCTATATTCCTGAATTGAGTTCAGGTGGAATCTTATTCTGAAGGTTTGAGGCCTTGAATGATGTGTCAGGCGCAGATGCAACAATTGCATTTGTAATTGAAGGCTTAGAGCCTTACTTTAATGCGTCAGGTGCAGATGTAACTATCATAATATTAGTAGAAGGCTTGGAGCTTTGGATCAATGCGTCAAGCGCAGATACAACTATTGAAATAGTAGAACAAGGCTTGGAGCCTTGGGTGAATGTGTCAGGCGCAGATGTGTCCAGCACAACAGGAGCTGAGCTGTTGCTCGCACTGTTCTGGATGTCAGAGATGAAAGAACAATCTCATTTTTAATTTCCTTGGTCTCGATTTTGTCTCTAGGACCAGGAGAACCAGGTAAAATGAGGTTAGGCCGAGTTGTTCCACAAGGAATAAACTCGGCCTAAAAAAGCTTTTGACGTCGATTGGTTCTGTCTCTAGGATCTGACCCGAGCGTCTAAAAAGACTGAGAGATATGAAACATCGCTTACCTTTATTTCCAATCGATTATTCATCCCAGGAAAAGTCGATAAGCCCCTGCACGTAATATTTGCAATTTCACTATAGATTTCTAGATATTCCATACAATTTATGGGTTTCGTCTTCTTACAATCATCCATGACTACGGAAAAGCTGGGTAAAAACGGAGAAAAATAAATTATTACAACGAAACAAAGTGGAAACTCTGAAAAGGGTGTTGGTAGACTATATGGACCCTTTCTCAATATAAATTTTATGTTTGGAAATTTTTGGGACCCGATGCAAGCCACGTCCGCGCCGTGGGTCCTGGGTATCGCCAAGAGCTGGTAAAGCTCGTAATTCGATGCTTTACTATGCTCGTGAATTTAGAAAGTGACTATCTTTAAATTAATTTATTAAAATAAATTTGCCTTTTGAAGAAAGGTGGCGAAATGGGAGGTTCCGTACACCTACCCGGCCACTTATATAATTATATAACGTGTTCCGAAGAGTCTTAAATTCACCTCTGGCAACCCACTCCCCATGTGACAATTTCTAGCAGGGTATCTGGCAGGGGTACGTATTGTATACCAAAACCCTGAAAAGCGTGCGTTCCACTCGCGCACACACGACAATAATGATAAGATGGTGAGCCCTCACCGCCGAGGTGCCACAGCCAACTTTTTCTATGGTCTCTGAAGGCGGTTGGCCCCATCTAGCCACAGGCGAGCTACTACAAATTATTAAAATCTCGAAGACGAGGCCCGAATATAATTGTGGTATTTTAGTTACCCCTACCATCATTTTCGAGCTCCATTGATATAGAACTCATTATTTGAATTTCGAAAATCGTCGAAATATAATTCCATTTAAAATGGATTTATACAAAAAATTGAATATCTCCAAAACCACTGGACCGATTGCACCCATCAAAAATACCAACCTTCAGTATTGTAATAGCTATACGAAATTTCAACTTGATATCCCCATTTTTCCTCAAATTATCAGGCGTACAAGACTGAAACAAACCGAAACAACCATTTAATGACCGCGACCACTGGACGCAGGTTGAAATATTCATACGACGTAACATTCCAAGTAATTATGATAAAAAATGCTATGGCTAAACAAAAACACGGTGATTAATGTAATAGACGATTTTTCATGAAATTTTCCATCTTTAGAATTCTCTGAGTTGTGTGACTAAATAGTATTGACCACTACCCACAATTTAAGATCATAAGATAAACTTTCAACCATATTATAACACGCCTGAGCAAGCTGATCACATAAAAATAGAAAAATGGCAATATCTCAAAACATTTAAATGAAACGGTATTGATATTTTAATTGGGTTAGATAGCCACCATTATAACGAATGAGTTGAAAAAAAAATTGAATTCGGCCGAGTTGTTTTTAAGATATTGAAGATCGAAATTTCACATTCAAAGTTGAATATCTCCGGAACTACTCGTCCTACTACGTCCCACTACGTCATCATAGTACGTAGTGCGATTTCGCCCATTTAAAATACCAAACTTTATTATCGTAAGACCTAAAATTGTACGGAGTTTGAAGTTTCTATCTCGATTATTTTTTAAGTTATCGTAGCAACAAGCAATTTAATCGAAAAAATGAAAAAATGACAATAAAATACAATTTTCCATGGTGGGGTCATTGAATTCCCATGCGATGAGATAGGTATCATCGTGACGAATATTTTGAAAAACAAGCATCATGACGGAAGCAATTTGACAGTATATGACTGTTACTTTTTGCGTACATTTTTTTTCTTCAATTTTCATTTCTACCCCATTCCATTGGTAGCATGCTTCCGAATGAAACCCGATCAATGTTTTTTTTACAAATGAAGGCTTATTGATTGCTATTCTTTGGAAATATTATAGCCAACCCTACGCGAATTTCATTAGAGGAAACGGTGCCAGTACCGTGCAGCGGGTAATACCGCGTATATCGATTTTTCCACTCCTATACTTCAAATTAATTTTCTGTCAATTAAATATTAAATGATTATCTATTATGAGCTTATCTTAGTGACAATTAGGCATTTTTAATTGCAGTAAGTTCCAAAAAAGTAAGTGAAAATGTTTTGGATCAAAACGATGTAAAATTTGGCCTTTAGAATTTAAGCTTTCTTGTTTTGTGGAATGGAATAAATCACATGAAATTACTAGAGACACTTTCAGTGTAGTTTTTTAAGTCAATGGATTTTTTGTTTATAGTCTGACAACAATGCAAAGAATTATTATCGATTATTTATTACAACGTTTCGTTTGCGGGTAATATCGCGCGGCGAGCGAGGGCAATACCGCGCAGTGAGTTACAGGCTGGACTGCCGGCTGGCAAAGGTACTGAACGTCCAAGTCGGTTTTCCTCATTTGGAATCGGCATAATAAATTGACAAGGTAAAAATAAGACATCCTTTGAAGAAAAATTAAAGTTTAATTCATTCATTGAAGCTGCTCAGCTCTCATTAAAGAGGAAACCGACAAATAGGTTATGGTCATCTGTTGATCCCTCGATTATTTCATGAATCGATTGTGAGTTTTTTCGTATTTTTTATAGAAATGCCATGAAAGAAGAACCCTGAAGAGTTAAGTATATATTGCGGTCTCCCCACCATTTTTCGTGTTTATTGCAGATTTCTGGTAAACTATTGATCAGATTGACGCGAAAAAATATACCGTTTTTGAGTTTTATCATTATTCCATGATTCAAGAATTCTCAGCGCCGTGCTACAATTTCTCTACGTTTGTTCTAAATTTTTTAGGAAAGTCACAAAACTGGGAAAAATGTAGAGAAATAGTCGCATGACTATGAAATTTGGTGAGTCATTTAATGAGGATTAAACCTAAAAAACCGTATATTTTTTTGCGTCAATCTGATCAACATTTTGGCAGAAATCTGCAAAGAACATGAAAGGTGCTGGAAAGACAGCAATACATCCTTAAAGAAAAGAAGAAAGTGGAAAGATAATGCCTTGGACTTTGCGCTGGAGGCTGTTGCCAATGGTACAGCACCCTGCGCGGTATTGAAAACTCGGCGAGCGGCAGGGTTCGGGAGTAATCATTACTTTTGTAATATTTTGAGCTCTAATTCCAATTACACCATCAATATTTTAATTGAGATTCTTCATTTTTTGATTACTTTATTAATCTGTAATTGAAATTAAAAATTCAGTGATAACCAAGTAATTGTCAATTGTAATGAAACAAATTACCATTGATTAGGTAACCAGTAATCAGAAACCCAAAAATTTTCACTACTTCTTCAATCATCAATATGAATTAGCATATTATTCAATTTTCCATTAATCATTAATGACGAGGAGAGATTCATCAGTCACTAAATAATGAAAAGTTGTGAATAAGAAGTGTTCAATTTTTTATTATTCATCAATTTGAATGAGGAATTAATCGATTATTCCGACTATTTTCCAGTGAATATCAAACGATTATTCAATTATTTTTTCATTCGAAAGATAGAGTTATTCATTTACAGAATTATTCGTCAATCGGGTTTGAAAGAATTCGATTACTCAATCAATGGTCAACTTCAACTTTCAATTACTCAATTACTCACCGAATGATTATTCAAAATGTTTGATTTTTTGATTATCGATTTATTTTGTAATTAGATGTTACAATTATTTATTTCTAAATTAAAAAAAAAATCGTTCAAAATTAATCAAACCGACGATTAATTGTACACCAAAATACACTTAATTTTATAAAAAATATTGTCTAAAACCTAGAAATTTTTTCAATTTTTGAGGGGGGATTATACAAAGAGGAGGGTTCATGTAAGGGAGGATTATTCATGGGGGTAATGATATCCGGGGCGGTCTTATAGTCGAGGGGATTTTATTGAATGGGGGTTTTATCAATGGGTAGAGGGGTTTATATATGGGGGTCTAGGTGCGGGGCATGAAAAGGATGAATATATATCAGGGGTCATATATATTATTTACTGGAAAAATGGGGGGCGAGGGGGGCATTGTGTATAGAAAATTTATGGGGGGCGGCAAGGCGGGGGGGGGGGGGG
>NW_021680830.1:136461-143637 GCF_001412515.2 Diachasma alloeum | reverse complement strand
CCCCCCCCCTCTCCCTCCCCCCATTTTTCAGTCAAAATTCACTATTTCCCTTAGTTTAGGAGATATTTCTGAAAAACTCACCGACTCAATCCTTTCATTGTATATTCAAAACCTCCCCCCCTGTAGCACTAGCTTCTATCCCGGTCGGCTAGTGCTCTCTTTTCTCTGCCAGTACCGTTGGCATTGATGACTCGACGTCAACTTCTCTTTCGGCCTATCGCTGGACACCGACAGTGAATCCATGTGTTTATATATCTTTGTAGTTGTGCTCGACGGTTCCGACAACTGCTCGGGGATTTTAAACCCTCAGTGTACTTTTGTGTCTCAACTAATAAACACACGTTTAAATACCCGAGCGACAAGGTCTTTTAAATCCTCAACCAACTAGCTAATAAATTTGTCAGCGATAAATGAGCTTATTCCGCTACAAATTGGTGACCCCGACGTGATCCTACTAAGTGATTTTTTTTTTTCGTTTATCAGCGTGATTTGAGTGACGTGAGTTTTTTGTGCGGATGATTGTTTTCTCGTTTTCCCGTGGTGAAAATTCATCTTTCGATTTCCGGGTTCACTCGTTTCGCGTAGGGCGGTCTCCAGTTAATTACCGCGTTATCACATCTTCTGAACATTTTTTCTTTCCTTTTTTTTTCCTCTGTTGGTTGTGTCCGAACTGAGCTGATTATTGTTTTTCTTGTTTCCCGCAAAGTTCCGCGAGTGAGAATTAACGGTTTTTCGTACCGCATTTTCCTCGGTTCCTTGTGTCGGTGGTCAGTTTCGCTTTCGAGAACATTTGAAGCACCTTTTATCGAGGGCATTCACCCGAGCAATTGACCTTCCCAAACAGTGTTTTTCTGTTGTCACTGTCGGTGCGCTGTCTGTGTATGTATCTTCTCGTCCCGCTGACACATTGCGGAGCACACAGAGACATTGTGTTGTGTTAGTGTGAGAATAAAGACTTAATTTAATCGATATTTTTCTTTTCTTTCTCTTTCTTTTCGCTTAGGCTTTATTCTCAGCCGAGAGTGTTTCTCGTTTGATTCTCTCGTTCGTGCGTGTGAGAGTTTGTGATGACGAGTACAGGTGAGGGAAAATCAGTTATCCTCGCCTCGGCGATGCTGCCATCGATTAAAACTCCGCCTTTTAGCATGGAGAGTCCAGCACTGTGATTTACGCAGATGGAAACCCAGTTCATCTTTTTTGGCATTCATACTGAAGTGGAGAAGTTCTACCGGGTAATTGCCTCGCTGGGCACCGACATTTGCAGGGAAGTAGAGGATATTTGTGTTTCGCCACACGTTGACGCTCCGTACCAACAATTGAAGAGTGCATTGATCTCGCGGTCCACATATTCCTTCAGCGCATCTTCGGCATTTGCGTAGCCTGGTTAGCGGAGTTGGTGATGACGTCATCAGGTCGAAGTGGCCGTCCTATCTTCCTGATAAGATGGAAGCTTTTCTGGTACAGGAAGCGGAAGACGAGGAGCTAGATAAGCTAGCCATTCGAGCGGACAGGCTTTTCGAAATTTTTAATCCTGGTAAAGCCACCGTCGCTGCAGTCTCGTCGCACGCCGCAGACACGGCGAAGTATCAACAGATCGCTGAACTCACCAGGCAGATCGCAGCTCTGCAGTCTTCATTCAACGACTTGAAGAGGTCGAGGTCAAGGTGGAGGTCGAAGCCAAGAGGGTTCAGGGCTCGTTTTCGAAGCTCTCCACGGAAGCTCTCTGCCAACACTGATACCTGTTGGTATCATAAGAAATTTAATCAGAATGCGAAGAACTGCACCTCCGGCTACAAGTTTCAGGGAAACTCCAGGGAGAGTCGCTAGCGGCGGAAGCGGACTCTCACCTGCATTCTCGCCGTCTTTTTATCAGGGATCTCAACTCAGGTATCGAGTACCTGATTGATACCGGCTCGAATTCATCGGTTTTCCTGGCCAGACGGCTCAACAAATCACCCAAGTGTTCAGGGTATTAGCTGTTTGCGGCGAACGGCTCACCAATCGACACCTACGGATTCGCCGTCATTGCACATGATCTAGGGCTCCGAAGAGATTTCACCTGGGGATTCATCGGTCTCTCGCCCGATCATCGGTGCTGATTTTCGGTACCATTTCTACCTGGTACCAGATCTGACAGAGCATTGAGTTATTAATCAGTCGACCGGCCTCAAGGTCAAAGGTGCGATGAAGGTTATCTCCTACTCCTCTATCAAATCGCTCCAGTCGACTGATGCCTCGGAATGGACCGAGCTCCTCAGGGAGTTCTCAGGCATCACTCGACCTGATGGAAGAATCAAGGTCACGTCTCATCGCACTCTCCATCACATTACAACGACCCCAG
Source organism: Diachasma alloeum (assembly GCF_001412515.2). Lineage (NCBI taxonomy): Eukaryota > Metazoa > Arthropoda > Insecta > Hymenoptera > Braconidae > Diachasma > Diachasma alloeum. The sequence continues at coordinate 141,296 of NW_021680830.1, read as the reverse complement.
GTCCGCCTGTCTCCTATCGACCTTGTTGTCTCCTGCCGGACAAGATGAAGATCGCCCAGGCTGAGTTCAACAGGATGATTCAGGTAGGCACGGCGCATCCTTCGAATAGTCCCTGGTCGAGCCCTTTTCATCTCGTTCCCAAGAAGAACGGGAAGTGGCGTCCTTGTGGAGATTATCGTGCGCTCAACGCGAGAATCATCCCCGACAAGTATCCTATACGCTACCTCGAGGACTTCTCAGCGAATTTGCATGGGAGTACCATCTTGTCAACCGCCGACCTAGTGAAGGCCTTCAACCTGATACCCGTGGCCTCCGAAGATATCCAGAAGACAGCCATTATTACACCTTTTGGACTCTTCGAGTTCCTGTTTATGACGTTTGGCCTCCGGAATGCCGCTCAAACGTTTCAGCGTCTCATTGATGAGGTTACCCGTGATCTACCATTCACGTTGGCCTACATCGATGACATACTGGTATTCTCCAAGGACGCTGCTGAGCATCGCGAGTATCTCTGGACACTTTTTAAGAGTCTACACGAGTGCGGCCTTGTTGTGAATGTCATCAAGTCTGTGTTTTGCCAGCCAGAGGTCACTTTCCTCGGCCACCGGATCAGTGCTGATGGTATCAGGCCTCCACAAGAACGTGTTACCGCCATTCTTCAGTTTCCACGTCCAACAACGGTAAAGTTTCTCAGGAGATTCCTTGGCACCCTTAATTTTTATCGCCGATATATTAAGAGCGCAGCCGAAATTCTCTCTCCTCTTACCCGTTGCTCTCAAGGACCAGATCTGAAGAACTCGACCCCTGTGGAGTGGAATCCTGAACTTGAATAGTCATTCACCGAGGCCAAGCAGGCATTGGCGCAGGCTGCGCTGCTTTCACATCCCGACGTCTCGGCAGAGTGGGCTATATTCTCTGACGCATCGAATCACGCCATCGGAGCTATTCTCCAGCAGTTCCATCAAGACTCCTGGTTGACTCCATCAACCTCTAGCCTTCTTCAGCCAGAAATTATCTCCTTCAACCCACAAGCACTCGACTTACGACAGGGAACTGCATGCTGTGTACGAGGCAGTCAGGCGTTTCAGGCACATTTTTTAAGGTCGGCACGTGACCATCTTTACTGATTATCTGCCTCTTACACACGCCTTCAAGCAGAACCCTGATCGTGCGACTCCCTGGCAATTCAGAAGGGTTATGGTTAGGGGGGGTTAGATTTTATTGGCCAGTTTACAACAGACATCCGCCACGTCACTGGAGCCGAGAACATCGTTGCTGATACTCTCTCGCGTGTCGAAGCTATCTCAGCTGTTGTTTCCGCCGAACAACTCTAAGCAGCTCAGCAGGACGACGAAGAGTTACCGCAGCTCCTTCATCAGCAAGAGAATAGTGGACTCCAACTCCAGAGAGTTTACTACCCTGAGCTACAGGCGTTACTGTACTGCGACGTTTCGTCAAAATCAGTACGTCTTTACGTTCCTGGGAACCTGAGGAAGCAGGTGTTTCAATCCCTGCACTCTCTGCACCACCCAGGAAACAGGGGATCCCGGAAGATCATGTCGGAGCGATACGTTTGGCCCTCGATGAGGAAAGACTGCGTCAAGTGGACCAAGTACTGCCTTGAGTGTCAACGCGGCAAGGTCACTTGCCACTGCTCAACGCCACTGGGAAATATTCAGCTACCTTCTCAGCGGTTTGAGTATATACATGTCGACCTCATCTCTCTTCCTGCATCGAGGGGATATCGCTGGTGCCTGACGATCGTGGATCGCTTTACCAGATATCCGGAAGCAGTGCCACTGGTGGACTCCAGCCTGGACACCGTTGCTCACGCCCTCCTTTATCATTGGGTGTCAAAAGTCGGAGTGCCTATGAGGATAACCACTGATCGAGGAGGTCAATTCTTCTCTGACACCTTCCAGAAGCTCCCCGAACTCCTGGGCAACCAGTGACTGATGACGACGCCATATGATCATCAAGCGAATGGCCTGGGTGAGCGCCTACACCGTCAACTGAAAGCAGCCCTTCATTGGCACGGTGACGAATGGTTCGACGCTGTTCCTGTCATTCTTCTTGTTCTTCGCTCCGCCTGGAAGGAGGATATCCAGGCAACTCCAGCTGAGCTGACATACGGCGAATCATTTCGTCTCCCGGGAGAATTCCTGGCTCCTGCAGCCGACAGGACTCTTGCGCCAGCCCTAGTCAAGAAGCTGCGGGATCGCTTTCGTAGTCTCGCGCCAGCGCCGACGTCCCGCTATGGAACGAAGCCAAGTCTTTAAGGACTTGCCAACGTGCTCTCATGTCTTCGTTCAGAATGACTAAGCACGCAGAGCGTATGGATCAGCCTATTCTGGTCCTTTCCGAATCATCAGCAGACATGAGAAGCACTTCAACGTCTTCTTTCGTTCCGGAACTGGGTACGGGAACTATGAGAGCGTTCCCATCTCCATTGATCGTCTGAAGCTGGCCTACGTGCTTCCTGAAGACCTGGACCAAGTACTGGGCCCTCCTCCAGATGATCAACAGCAACAGCACCAGCAGCCTCAGCACTAGTAGCAGCCTCAGGCATCATCTGTTGCTCCAGCGGCTCCATTTCCCTCAGCTTCAGCAGGTCCATCATGTCCTGGTGGGACCCGCAAGAAAGTCTCCTTTAACCTACCGAGGAGACGGGGGAAGTAGCTGCTCATCATCAGGCCCTTCAAAGTCATGGGTTACTTGAACGCAAGTTTAAATGCCTGAATATTTGCTTGTGTCTCAAAATTTTTTTTTCTTTTTTCTCCGTACCAATTTTTTTTTCTCAATTTATCTCAAGTTTTTTTTTCTCTTCACGTCCATACTTCACGTCTATTTTTTTTTGTTTTGTTGTATGATTCCAGCCCAGTTGTAGGACCAACTGTCTAAAGAGGGGAGACCTGTAGCACTAGCTTCTATCCCGGTCGGCTAGTGCTCTCTTTTCTCCGCCAATACCTTTGGCATTGATGACTCGACGTCAACTTCTCTTTCGGCCTATCGCTGGACACCGGCAGTGAATCCATGTATTTATATATCTTCGTAATTGTGCTCGACGATTCCGACAACTGCTGGGGGATTTTAAACCCTCAGTGTACTTTTATGTCTCAACTAATAAATACACGTTTAAATACCCGAGCGACAAGGTCTTTTAAATCCTCAACCAACTAGCTAATAAATTTGTCAGCGATAAATGAGCTTATTCCGATACACGCCCTTCCCCCAAAATTTTCAGTAAAAATTCGCTATCTCCCTTAGTTTAGGAGATATTTTTGAAAAACTCACCGACTTAATCCTTTCATTGTGCGTTCACAACCGGGGGTTTGGGGGGGAATGCCAAATCCAAATTTCCCAAAACCAAACTCCCAAACTTTCAATCAAAATTCGCTATCTCCCTTAATTTCCGAGATATTTTTGAAAAATTCACTGACTCAATTATTTTGGTTTTGGATTCACAAAGCACAATCCCTCCCTTCAAATTTTCAGTAAAAATTCACTATTTCCCTTAGTTTCGGAAATATCTTAAGAAAAATCACTGACTTCATTTTTTTGATTGTGGATTCTCAAAGCACAACCCCTTCCCCACCCTCCAAATTTTTAGTAGAAATTCGCTATCACCCTTAGTTTCCGAGATATTTGTAAAAAAATCACCGATTAAACTCCGTTGGTTGTGAATTGTCAATGCACATTCCCCCCCTCTATCCCGCTTTGCAAAATCCCCCCTCCTCTTGAATTTTCGGTTTCGATTTTCAGGAATTTAGTAACTTGGAAATCAACATTCATAATTTGTTATTACCTGTGTAATTACATAATTGTTAGGTTTCATTGATGATTACTCGAGAAATTGAATAATTCAACATTTCGATTGATCGTTGAACAATCAACAATTGAAGAATAATCAGTAACACTGATTAACGACTGAATTGGATAACTTCGGATTTGCGATGATGATTGAATCAGTAACCGAAAATTGTCCGATAATCATTACTCATTTCTCAAGTAAATTTGTATTATTAAAACTCAATTACCGTTTACTCAAGGAAGAGACAAATTCATATTTCATGTGAACTGCCAAGCAAGCAATGTGAAATGGGTGAATATAAAATACCGATCGAAAAAATAATGGTCAATTCTATATTTTCATTTATAATCTCTCTATATTATTAAAAAATAAGCCCAAAAATTCAGGCGACGCTTGATCCGGCCCTGTGGCGACAGAAGCGGCCCTGGGGCGACACAGATGTGGTCCTGGGGCCGACTTGACGTGATCCGAGTCGACCCGACGTGACCCCAACCGACCTGACGTGACCTGATGTGACTCAAGCCACCCAATCCTGACAGGTCACAGGGTGATTTTATATATATTGTGACGAGGCGTATTCATTTATTTTTTATTATTTTTCTACATATTTTTTCCCACTAACACTGCCCCCTAAAATGTAAATCCCGCCACCGTTGGATACCCCTTCCCCAGACTTTTCCCCTCATCGCCCCTCTATCCCTGCCCCTGGACATCACGAAGATATCAGCCGAAGGAAGACATCAGTTCCGGCCCCACCCGATCAATTGGAGAAGCCATCGCCCCCTGGAAATTCCCCATACTGGACCCCCGAATATTCAACACCTGCAATAATCCCTTGTGAGACATCCCTGGATTGTGGTCATCGTCACCACTCAACCGTGCTGATTGGCCCCGGTTGCTCCCGAATTAAAAACCGAAGGACATCGACACCTGACGAACCCCCACGAATCGCGAAGGAAAAGAAGAGACCGTCACTCGTGCATTAGCTGCCCCGTGAGTCGCCACGTGCCCCGAAAGTAGTAAT
>NW_021680830.1:102047-134751 GCF_001412515.2 Diachasma alloeum | reverse complement strand
GGGGGGGGAGCGAAGCCCCCGGGGTTGGCGAGCGAAGGGAGCAGGGGGCGAAGCCCAAGGTCGGGGGGGTTAGAAGGGAGGAGGGTGTCCTAGGGTCAAACGCGGTGGGGGGGCTGACAGTTGGATTGGGAGGGAGCGAGCGAAGCGAGCGGGGGGGGCGAAGCCCCCTGGGGTTGGCGAGCGAAGCGAGCAGGGGGCGAAGCCCCCTAGTTACTGAAATAATTTGGAATTTTTAATGACGATTACTCAATGAAAATGTAATGGATATTCAGAGCGATTCAGTTATTGATTATTTATGTAATTTGTCATAAGTGCGTTGAGTTATTCATTTTCCAATTAATGGAAAAATTTCACATTCAATTACTTGAGTGACTGAGTAGTAGAGTAACGGTAATTTGACATTACAATTGTCCCAAACCCTGGCGAGCGGTAATACCCGCAGCGGTGGATAATATCGCTTACAGACCGTCGAAACAATAATTAATGATTTTCGTACTTTTTTCGGTATTAACAACTCTAAAAAGTGCATAATCTTGAAGCTGAATTACCACAAAATATTTTTCTCGCGTTTATTCGTCTACAATCTGATCATAATTTTCAAAATATGCGTTATTTGGTTAAGTGCGCGGTAGCTCCCCTACCTTATCTATTTCATTTCTTTATCTATTATTATTTATCTTCATGGAAGAATTATACTTGGCATGATGTTCATCCGGGAACTATCTCATCAGCTCTTGATATGGATCAACGATGTTCGAATCCCGACCGGGTGCAGTGGAATTTTCTTCTTTCTAAATCCTCATTCTCCCACGTAAGAAATGCCAGTGTTGGAGAAACGGGCCAAGCCTGGCACAAGCCTGGGCTTGCCAAGTCTGGGCGCCCAAGCTTGGACCGAGGTTCGGCCATCCCTGGGGACCAGGGCTTGAGTCTCGCGGGAAGGGCGGGTAAGCGAGCCTTGGTTGACAGATCTGGCCCAGCCTTGGCCGGATATTGGCATGCCGGAGCTCGATAACCAAGCCCCAGCCGGCGGTGGCCGGGAGCTTGGTCATTGGACTCCAGCCGTTGGTGTAATTGTAAGGGTTAAGTCGTAAGGGTGATATGATGAGAATGGAATCATAGGGGTGGAATCATAAGGGTAGTATCGGAAGATTAAAATTATAAGGGTCAAATCGCAATAATGGAAAGGGGCGAAAAAATCATAAGGCTGACATTCTGTCGGATTAGTAGTCGTGAGGTCGTGGGTTCGAGCCCACGTTAGGGGGTAATATTTTAAGTTAACAAAATCGGTTTTTCAGCGATGATTGCGTTAGGCTTTGGTAGGTAGGACACAATCAATACTAAAAATCATCCTAAAAAATGTTAATTATTTTGTTTTTGTTATTATTGATAATTGCCATGAATAGGCAGCCAGAGCGGCGCCAGTCGCATGCCAGTATTGATTTTCGTACTCTTTGAACCTATTACGAATGCTGAGGGTAATAATATAGTATGGTAATATTAAATTACTTGTCTTTCAATCACCCATATTATCATATTCATATAATTAAGTAATGTTTAATTGAGCCTGGCCAACGACTGGCAACCAACGCTGGGCCGAGATCGGCGCCCAGACCTGGCCCGATGTTATCATTCCAGGTTTCAACCAAGTTCGGCGCGGTTCCGGTTGAGGAATGGGCCCCGAAGTTCGACAGGCCGGCCACCGGGCTTGGGTCAAGCTCGGCCCGTTCGTTTTTTCCTACGTGGCCTGTTTGAATTTTTTTGAATTTTCGTCCTCTTCTTCTTTGTCTACATACGTATGTATCCAAGGTAGGGAAAACTGAACGGGGCGAGTTCAGTCCAAGCCCGGCGACCGGGCGGCCGAACTTCGGAGCCCGTTCCTCCGCTGGGACCGCGCCGGACTTGGTTGAAACCTGGAATGATAACATGGGGCCAGACCTGGGCGCCGATCTTAGCCCACCATTGGTTGCCAGTCGTTGGCCAGACTCAATTAAACATTACGTAATTACATGAATATGATATGGGTGATTGAAATGCAAATAATTCAATATTACTCCTCAGCATTCGGAACAGATTCAACGAGGAAAAAAATCACTACCGGCATGCGACTGGCGCCGGGCTGGTTGCCAAACTATTCATGGCAGTTATCAATAATAACGAAAATAAAATAATTAACATTTTTTAGGATGATTTTTAATATTAATTGTGCCCTACCTACCAAACCCTAACGCAATCATCACAGAAAAACCGATTTTGTTAACTTAAAATATTAATCTAACGTGGGCTCGAACCCACGACCTCATGATTACACCCTAAGCACGAGCCTATCGCGCAATTTGTAAAACCTCTACTTTAAATCGTCCATATTAATTCCATCTCGGTTTTTTTCTACTTGAACGTTTTATTATTCAGTTGATAGAGATATTAAATGATTCAACTATAGTTTAATCGGTAAATTAATTCAATAATGAATAACAATAATAATAATTATTAATTACAATAATAAGTGTAACAATGATGTTACAACGTAACACCTGCGAAGGTCTGATGCTGCGTTCACATGCCGGCGACAAGCGGCGGCAGCATCTTACGGGCGCCGTTGTCGCTGGTATATGCACGCGCTGACGGTTATGGGTAGGCGGCAAATAGTGGCAGCACTCTCTCGCTCGACGGGGTGTACGCACGCCGACGGACGCCATGGCGTCAGTTAGTAGAAACCAACACTGAAACGTGTATCGAGCTCTAACAAAATCTTAAAGCTTATCGAGTCATCACGACTTTAAACAAACGAATCCAACGGGTTCAACAACTGAACCCAACTAACAACAACTAGTGCACTAGTGAAACGAAATTCAATAGCAAATGGCTATGAATTAGCGATCAAACGAACGATCAATCAACGGCACGACATCACACGATTTCGTGTCTCCACGTGGCACAGAAGCCACGCTTCCAACGACGTAGTCAACGATTGCGCCAACTAACCCCCAAATTAGCCTGCGTTATTAAGTTTTTTAGCGTAGGTTAAATCTTCATATGTGTGGACACGTGCTAGCCGTTGTCATAAACAATTAAATAACGAACAAATACATTGTGTTATATGTATGTGTGTGTGTGGATCGTCGTGTGTCACCGCCATTCGCAGTGAACCCTCCGAACTTAGTGTATTGATAATAAATCTGGGTTTTTTATGCCGAAAGGCTTTTTCCCATAAAACTGTCTCTTTTTTTTTCTCTATAATTTAATGCAGCTATAATACCACCTAGGGTATGATAGCCTTCAACGTCAAAACAAATGATGATTAATGTTGAATGACGATTCTTCTTCTTTTCGTAATAATTAGCGAATAACATGTGACTTCAATACCTACAATGTCACCATTTGTCACCAACAGGATTTCGATCGGTCCCTCTGTAAGTAGCATTGACGAACTTGTTTGCTCTGCTTGCTTGAACGTACTTTTCTGCCCCATATTCGCCCCTGGGCGGTTTTGTTGCAGGGACGTTGCATGCGCTTTTTTGCAACCGACTGTTGGAAGCATTATTCCCTTCTGTTGGTTGCATTTTTGGTTTTTATTTGGCTTTTGGAGTTTGCATGGCGGTGCACCTAACCTATAAACTCTGTCTACGCTCTCTCTCTCTCATTCACGTTTGCTATCTCTCTCTGAACCACCTGTCAACTCGGGAGTGGCGACATCTTTTGACGCAGTGAGTAAGGATTTTCAATTAGGCTAAGGTGGTAACACCTGTCAACCTGGAAGTCGCGACATCTTATCAACTGCTGGTAATTTACCGAGGGCATCATTTTGCGCGATTCATTTGAATTTTTGAATTTTTCACTGAACATGGAAGGCGATAAGAAAGTATGTGGAATTTGCGCCAAGACTAAGGACGGCAAAATGCATCAGTGTGCGGCTTGCAAATGATTCCTGCATGTGAATTGTACCAGGTTCCAAATGACACATAATGGTACTAAATCAGAGAGGATTTGTCATTCTTGCTTGATGGACATTAACTCTCCGGTGGCTAAAAGAACGCGTGGTATCTCGACTAGGTCGAATGGCTCTCGACCTCAAAGCCCTTTAGTGACCCCTGAAAACACTACTCAGTTTCCGTTCCCTGCTCAAACAGTGGGCTCAGTTTCCTCAAAACTAGTGAGTCTACAAATTGATACTCCACGAACGGATACCACCCAGTCTGCATCTAGCGTAGATGAAAAGTTGGCAGTTATCCTTACCAGACTAGAGGCAATGGACAACCGCTCTTTGGCCTTTGAGCGCAACATGGAAGCGAGAATGGAAAATTTTAAGGCTGAAGTGACCACCAAATCATCAGCTCTGGATAGTTTGCCTGCCCTTGTCCAAAGAGTTAATGTCGTGGAAGCTGAGGTGGCTGCTCTCAGGGAACAGGTTGCTAATGTCGAGTCTAAGCAACGCGAGATTCGTAATACCATTGTTGATCTTGGCGCTGGAGCTGCTTCTGAGGGTGTTCCGGTGGGTGTGTCTACGAGAGTTGATACGGTAGAGGCTTCTATGAAGGAGCTTGCTCGCTCTATTGCTGGGATTAATGCGGAAAGAGCCAGACTGGTGGCGGATATTCTAATATCTGGACTCCAGGTTCCAGCGAACGTAGACAGCAAACAGCTATCGTTTGCTGTTCTGCGGGTTGTCCTACCATCTATCGAGTTGAGCAACATCTTGAATGCTCGGCCTCTTCTTGACAAGTTCTCAGCTAACGTTGCGGCTGGTACTTCTGCGGCTACTTCGAAACCAGTCTCATTAGTGGTGACTGTGACGTCCGGGGGCTTAGCACATGAGGTGATTGTTGCTAAAGCGCAACTCGGAAAATTGCACTCTTCTTCTCTCCCTGATGACTTGGTGACTGCGTCTGGAGCGCAACTATCTCTGCAACCATCCCTCATTAATATCAATGAGTTTCCCCCTCCTGATTTATATCATCTGCGTCGTGAAGTTAAGGATGCAGCGAAGAAGAAGGGCTTCACTACTTTCATCCGCGATGGTGAAGTCTTCATCAAGAAGAAGAAGGAAGATAGGGCTACTCGCATCACGTCAATGGATGAGGTAAAAAACTTCTTGCTGGACTCTTAATAAAATCCTCTTTAACTTCTAACTCTCTTTCTCTTTCCTCTGATGCTCTTTCTTCAAATTCTGCTCCATCTATCTCTTCATCTCCCCCCTCATCATCACTACTTCCTATCTCTGGCCCTACGAGTCCTTTATCTCTCTCCCGTACTGTGCAAAGCCTGTCTGTATCCTTGCTGGAGCAAGTTGGTTTACACGTCTGCCATCTCAATGTGAACTCTCTCAAGGCTCATATTGAGAGGGTCAGACACGTTCTGAGTACTCGTCCCCCATTTCATGTTATTGCCATGACAGAGACTAAACTCGACCCCCTTATTGATGATGACGTTGTTTCCCTCGACGGCTATAGACTCTTCAGACGTGACCGTAATACGCGGGGTGGTGGTGTCGCGCTTTTCATCAATACTTGCTTCAGAGTTAAAATCCTTGCAACCTCCACTCATTTGTGGATTAGGAAACCTGGACTTCCTGAGTATTTGGTGTGTGAAATTGCTGGCCATGGTGTCTTTCCAATTTTTGTTGCTGTTGTGTATAGGCCGCCTGATGCTCCTTTCTTCGAGAGTACTGATTTTGTACCTTCGCTGCAGCTACACTTGCAAAGCTATAGCACCAAAGTGATTTTGGGTGACTTCAATGCAGACCAGCTCTCTCTAACGAAGCATGATGCACGTATTGTGCGCTCTTTCTGCTCTGATTTTGATCTCCAACAGGTCCCTTATGGAGCAACTCATCATACTTCTGATGGTGACACTTTGCTAGATTTACGCATGATTGATAATGAGGATACTCTGTTATCCTACTGGAAAACGGATGTTCCTTTTATTGATGGTCATGATCTTATCACGGCTACACTACGGGCAGTCGTCGTGCCTCGTCAGGCTCTGACTAGGGACATCTGCTATAGGGATTTCAGTGCCGTTGACGTGGATGAACTTACCGCGCACTTAATGTCTAGTGACTGGTCAATCTTTGGCGAGTCAGCAGCTCCTGTGGTTGACCTTGTCTCATGTTTGAATTGTCATCTGCCAGTATTTCTTTTGATTCTTCTATGCGTAGCCTTGGAGTGGTCCTGGACAGCAAGCTCACTTGGAAGGAGCACGTGGCCTGTATCACTAGAAGGGTGCATTCGGTGATGTATCGGCTGCGATTTTTCCGTACCAGTACCACTCAAGGGTTGCGTAAACACCTGATCGAGACTCTGGTGTTCCCGGTCGTAGATTACTGCTGCCTAGTGTATGCTGGTCTGTCTGAGGAGCTTTCTCTGAGGCTTCAGCGTCTCATCAATATGGGAATTAGATACATCTTTGGGGTGAGGTGGGACGAGCACATCACTCCTTACCGACTGCGCTTGGGCTGGATGCTGAGTAGGACACGCAGAAAGTACTTTTTGGGTTGTCAGACTTTCAGATAATCCTTAATTGTCTCACCTCATCTTAACTCTTCGTCTATCCTAGCAGTTACTCCTTTGTAGTATCTTGTAAATTTCATTCTTTCCTATCTTAATATCCTCCTTCATCTTCACCATCCTCGCCATCTTTATTATCTTCAGTCGCTTCTGTCACTCCTAGTATTAAGAGTCCATAGTTCTGGTGCTATTGTTATATATAACATCTGATTTATTTTATGTGCTCTGATATTCCTATGCTTATAGATGGCTTGTTGCTACTTGCCTACTTATATACATCTTTTTTACTTGCTAAAATTTGTTGCCTATCGCTGTATGACTTTGCATGATATTGTCTTATTTGTACAACATACTGTACAGTAATAAACCATCAATCAATCAATCAATCATTTTTTTGCGATTACACCCTTAAACTTTTACCCTCAAGATTCCACCCTTACCGTTCAATGGTAAAATATGTGGAATGCAAAGTAAATATGTGGAATAGTAGTGGTTACACGGATAACATGCGGCTGCGGTGGTCATACAACCATTATCTCATTTCCATTATTGCGATTTAACCCTTACAATTTTACTCTTCAGATATTACCGTTATGATTCCACCCCTATGTTTCCATTCTTATCATCTTACTCTTTCGACGTAACCCTTACATTTACAGCAACGGCTGGAGTCCAATGACCAAGCTCCGGCCACCGCTGGCTGGGATTTGGTTATCGAGCTCCGGCATGCCAATGGTCGGCCAAGGCTGGGCCAGATCTATCAACCAAGGCTTGGTTTCCCGCCCTTCCCCGAGGGTCAAACCTGAGCATGGCCGAAGCTCGGTCCAAGCTTGGCCGTCCAGACCTGGCCATCCCAGACTTGTGCCAGACTTGACCCGTTCTTCCAACACTGGCATTTCCTACCTGGGATACAGAGACTATGTGTAGGTAGTTGATTAGAATAAATATGGAATGAGACTAAGTAAATATGTGGAATAGTAGTGGTTACACGGGTAGCGTGCGGCTGCGGTGGTCATACAACCATTATCTCATTTTCTCTATTTCTATAAAATGGAAAAAAAAACATATTTTCATGTTATGTGATCTTACTAAGTTAGCCTGGAGTGAAAATGAACGGTGAAATATAGATACATTGATTCTTTTCTTCTTAAGAATCTTTGATAAATTGTTTCATCTCAGTAACTATTAAATATATCGACCTCAAATTGGATGTAGGAATAATATTTGACAATCTTAACTATTAGGAAATAGTAGTCAAAGTTTCATTCCTATATCCAATTTTAAAAGGTTTTCCTGACTTTAATCCAGGTTATAGTGCGCAAAAGTGAATTCTGACCAAAAAAATACAAAAACGGCAATATTTGAAAATCTAAATCTTAAAATTTTCTATAGACGGATGTTCATATTTTAATTTACGCGGATAGGCGACATCAAGACGAAAATTTAAAAAAAATTAAAATCGGACCAGTAGTTTTTGAGATACTGAATAAAACAGGTTCACATAGAAAGTTGAATATCTCCGAAACTGTTGGTCCGATTTCAATCATCCAAAATCCCAAACTTTGTTATCACAAGACCTAAAATCCTACTAAGATTAAAGTTTCTATCGCGATTATTTTTTAAGTTATCGTGCGTATAAGCAAAGTCAGCGAAAATAGGAAAAAACGAGAATAAAACTACATTGCTCGGGGTGTAATGGTCTTTTTTGATCCGATTAGTTATGTATAAGGCCGGAGACTTCATTTACGAAAACGGCTATTATCAAAAGTTGGCTCCAAATAGGTGATTGAAGTAAACGACAAGTAGGGTTGGGAAGAAATTGAAACATTGATGTTGGAATTTGCCATAATTCATTGATTGGAGGGTTATTTTGTTGACAGAGTGAGGAAAAGCGTTTGAACGTGAATTGGGTGTTTTGAAGAGGGTCAATGGGCGATCTCGGCAATTTCTTAAGGTACTTCCGCAGTAAGTATACTTTGTGAAAATTTCGAAATGGTATAAAGACGCAATATTTGGATCATATGTTGTTGACCACATTAAAAAGATATTCCCAAAATTTCAAGTCCCTGGTCCACCCCATTTTTGAGATATGCATCGCCAAACATTCAATTTTTGTGTTTTTTCCATTTTTGACGATGTATATTTCGAAAATGGGGTGGACAAGGTACTTGAAATTTTGGGAATAGTTTTTGAATGTGCTCAACAACATATGATCCACATATTGCGTCTTTATACCATTTCGAAATTTTCACCAAGTATACTTACTGCGGAAGTTCCTTAAGGGTAACTTACCAGGGGAGCTATCGGGTTCTTTCAAAAGGGGATTAATGGAGGTCATGGTCGAGGGAAGATATTGGGGGTCAGTTCCCAGGACAGCCCTCAGGGTCTTTTAAGGGAGGGGGGGGTGTCAATGGTGGGTATCGACGAGGGGAGATCTCGGGAGGTTTTTGGGGAGTATCTTTATAGTGGAGCTCTCGGGGTATTTTTAAGGGGGAAGGAGAGGGGGGGTATGGTCAAGGGGAGATCGTGGAGGTTCTTTGGAAATAACTCGGCACGGCAGTTCTCCGGGTCTTTAGAGGGGGTGGGGAGGAGGGGGGGTCATTGAAGGGTATGGTCAAGGAGAGATCTTGGGGGTTTCTTGGGGATAACTTCCCAGGGCATCCCTCAGGATCTTTCTAGGGGGAGTGGGGGTCAGTGGTGGGTACAGTAAGGGGAGATATCGAGGTTTTTTGGGGCTCACTCTCCAGGGCAGCTCTCCGGGTCATTTCAGGGGGTGGCGAGTCAATGGNAGGGTATCTTTCCGCATGAGCTCTCAGGGTCTTGCCAGGGGGGGTCGATGGGGATAAGGGTAAGTGGAGATCTCAGGGTTTTATTGAGGGTAACTCTCCAGGACAGCTCTAGGGCAGCTCCCAGAATCTTTCTAGGGAGGGGGGTCAATGGGGGATATGGTCAAGAGGAACTTTCAGGGCCTTTCGAGGGGGTATTGATGAAAGGTATACTCGAGGGGAGATCTCGGAATTTTTTTGGGGTTGACTTTCCAGGGGAGCCTCGAGGGTCTTTCTGGAGTGGATTAATGGAGGGGATCGTCAAGGGTGGATCTCGGGTGATTTTGAAGATCACTTTTGGGGATAGCTCTCTGGATCTTTCTAGGATTTGCCAAGGAGTGTATGATGAAGGGGACATCCCGAGGGGTTCTTTGAGGTTGCTTCCAGGGGTCAATAGGGGTGTGGTCAAGAGGAGATCTCGAAAGTATGGTTGGAACGAAATTCCGGAGAAATCTGGGGAACATTTCTCAAAGTAGGTTTGAGGGGATAACTAGGGGGATTTTTCTAGGGGGATCGCCAAGATTTTCACGGAACATTTTTCAGAGGAGTTTCTAGGGTATTTTCAGAGGAAATGGCTAAGAGGAGATTCCTGGGGTTCTTAGACGATATTTGACATTTGAAACATACAATCGAAAGATTGATTAGAAAAGTAATTCGGGATTGTGACCCAAGTTCTTCATCAACCCATGGACTGCAAATATTTTTTTTTGTAAATATCTCAAAAAAATCCCGAGATCTCTCCTTGACCATGACCCTCAGTAACATGCCCGCCCCTCAGAAAACCCTGAGAGCTTCTCTGTAAAGATACTCCCAAAAAATCCCCGAGATCTCCTCTTGACCAGGCCCCCCATTGACCCCCCCCCCCCCTCTTAGCCCATTGAACAATGCAAGTCACCGAAGGTATCGGTGTGAGGAGAGTAGGGAGCCCCTCAACGTATCGGTGCGCCATAACAAATGCTCAGCTGCGCACGCATACTACCACCAAATTCCGAAGAGTGGGATACTGTGAGGTTGTTGAATGGCTTAAAAAAACCTGAGAGCTGCCCTGGAAAGTTATCCCCAAAAAACCTCAAAGATCTCCTCTTGACCTTATCCCCATCGACCCCCCCCCCTGGAAAGACCCTGAGAGCTCATGCGAAAAGATACCCTGCAAAAACCCCCGAGATCTCCCCACGATCATCCCCTACATTGACTCGCCACCCCCTGAAATGACCCGGAGAGCTGCCTTGGAGAGTGACCCCCAAAAAACCTCGATNCCCCCTCTAAAGATCCGAAGAACTGCGCTGCCGAGTTATCCCCAAAGAACCTTCCCGATCTCCCCTTGACCATACCCCCCATCACCCCCCCCTCTCTCATTCACCCTTAGAAACACCCCGAGAGCTCCACTATAGAGATACCCCCCAAAAACCTCCCGAGATCTCCGCTCGTCCATACCCTCTATTGACCCCCCCCTCCCTTAAAAGACCCTGAGGACTGTCCTGGGAACTGACCCCCAAGATCTCCCCTCGACCATGGCCTCCATTAATCCCCTTTTGAAAGAACCCAATAGCTCTGCTGGTAAGTTAACCCTAAGAAATCACCAAGATCTCCCATTGACCCTCTTCAAAATACCCAATTCACGTTCAGACGCTTTTCCTCACTCCGTCAACCAAATAACCCCCCAATCAATGAATTATGACAAATTCCAACATCAATGTTTCAATTTCTTCCCAACCCTACTTGTCGCTCACTTCAATCACCTATTTGGAGCCAACTTCTGATAATAGCCGTTTTCGTAAATGAAGTCTCCGGCCTTAGTTATGTATCATCATGATGAGTATTTTGAAAAAAAATTGAATCGGTCGAATGGTTCAGGAAATATTGGCAAAAAAAGATTTTTGAGGAATCGCTATATCTCAGGAACCGCTCAACCGATCGAGCTCAAATTTAGCCCAGTTTTGACTGTCAATAGTACCAATTAGCAGCCGAAATTTCAGGTTGTTTGCGGCGCTCATTCTGGAGTTATGGGAATCATTGGGGACATACGCACACACATGACCGCACACATATATACTTACACGAGATCATGTCAAGCGCGCTGCGCGCGCCGTTTTTCGATATGTTGAACTTACCAAATTTCTTGTTCGTTTCCAATTTCCATTGCACTTTGCAATGAATACGTAGATAATGTGGTAGTATTAACGTTCATTAAGTGCTCTTGAGTTTTGGAAACAAAAAAAAAATAAAGTAAATTACTGAAGCTTAATCCTCATAATTAGAACCTTGCCTTATAATAATGATTCAGTTTAATCATAAAATATCGGACACCACAGCGTTACATCACATATCCTCATATTTCTTATAAATTCGTTAATCAATAATAATAACATTTTCTTCTGACATTAATGTTTATTCATCAGCATATTCACATGTATCACATTTTTTAAAATAATGATAATGTATAAAGTTCTCACACCGGAAACAAAACACCAAATTCCATTGCAATTAAGTCTACTTGAACTATCATCCCCAGCCGAATGTTACTTCGAAGCATTTTTTTTACAGAATAACTCATTTCCTATAAATAAAGCTCGCTATAAACGTAATTCTTCACTTTAAAGCCTTTTCTTTGTTTTCCGAGAAATACTTTCAATGAATTCCACGATCGAACCCTGGACAATGCGACATACAATTGACCATGATTGAAGACATCTTTGCGCAAATCTAGTCCCATTTTATCAAAAGTTTGTCCGTGGGATTTATTGATAGTCATAGCAAATGCTAATCTCACTGGAAACTGCCGTCTTTTAAAGATGAAAGGGTAAACATTTTCACAATACAATATGATGCGATGTATGAAAACAATACATCCTTGCTTGTCACCTGTTAGAATCTCACATTTAAGTATATTGTTTCCGAGTTCTAAAACTTGAAGTCGAGTTCCATTACAGAGTCCCTCTTTTATACTTAAGTTCCTAATCAACATGATTATAGCGTTCTGTCGTTAATCGCAACTCATATGGTGGAAAATTAGGTGGATTCAACGTATTTAAATATTCTGGAGAGAGCACAACGTCTATATCTCCATTATCGCAGTTGTCAATACTATCTATACCGCTATAGATTTTTTCTGTCGTTTTTTCCAATAATTCCATGACTTGATTATTAATTTTATCGACGTCTACATTTCGGGTAGATAAGATAGCATATTTTGCTAATAATCCATATTCACGTTTTCTCATAATGCCACTGAAAATAGTATTCACTATTTCTTCATCATATGAAGCCAGACATTGTTGAGGGAGTATTACGTTATTGTCCTCATCATTAATGCTTTCATCTCCGATCGATAACACAAAATTTTTAAATTCAATCTCCTCAGGAAGANAATGATTCAGTTTAATCATAAAATATCGGACACCACAGCGTTACATCACATATCCTCATATTTCTTATAAATTCGTTAATCAATAATAATAACATTTTCTTCTGACATTAATGTTTATTCATCAGCATATTCACATGTATCACATTTTTTAAAATAATGATAATGTATAAAGTTCTCACACCGGAAACAAAACACCAAATTCCATTGCAATTAAGTCTACTTGAACTATCATCCCCAGCCGAATGTTACTTCGAAGCATTTTTTTTACAGAATAACTCATTTCCTATAAATAAAGCTCGCTATAAACGTAATTCTTCACTTTAAAGCCTTTTCTTTGTTTTCCGAGAAATACTTTCAATGAATTCCACGATCGAACCCTGGACAATGCGACATACAATTGACCATGATTGAAGACATCTTTGCGCAAATCTAGTCCCATTTTATCAAAAGTTTGTCCGTGGGATTTATTGATAGTCATAGCAAATGCTAATCTCACTGGAAACTGCCGTCTTTTAAAGATGAAAGGGTAAACATTTTCACAATACAATATGATGCGATGTATGAAAACAATACATCCTTGCTTGTCACCTGTTAGAATCTCACATTTAAGTATATTGTTTCCGAGTTCTAAAACTTGAAGTCGAGTTCCATTACAGAGTCCCTCTTTTATACTTAAGTTCCTAATCAACATGATTATAGCGTTCTGTCGTTAATCGCAACTCATATGGTGGAAAATTAGGTGGATTCAACGTATTTAAATATTCTGGAGAGAGCACAACGTCTATATCTCCATTATCGCAGTTGTCAATACTATCTATACCGCTATAGATTTTTTCTGTCGTTTTTTCCAATAATTCCATGACTTGATTATTAATTTTATCGACGTCTACATTTCGGGTAGATAAGATAGCATATTTTGCTAATAATCCATATTCACGTTTTCTCATAATGCCACTGAAAATAGTATTCACTATTTCTTCATCATATGAAGCCAGACATTGTTGAGGGAGTATTACGTTATTGTCCTCATCATTAATGCTTTCATCTCCGATCGATAACACAAAATTTTTAAATTCAATCTCCTCAGGAAGAGTTCTCATGTTTTCTATCAAAGTGTGTATCTGAAAATATCGCCATAATTGAAAATTTTTAATAGATAAGCTTATTAATTCGCTGCGAGTGGTATGAGGCATTACTGGAAGTGATTGACGAAAGTCACCACCCAGGACAATTATTTTACCCTTAAATTGTATATTGTTATCCATTAAATCACGTAATGTATGATCAACTAATGCGAGAGCATATTTTGGAGCCATTGGAGTTTCATCCCAAACTATGACATCAGTGGTTCGCAAACTACTCGCCTGTTTTGATTGTTTTTTAATATTCGAAACCGAATCATCATACAAAGGAGCTGGCATTTAAAATACTTTATGAACCGTCCTACCATTTGGAAGTAATATTGCTGCAATTCCAGTGAATGCCATTGTACAAATATTTTTCCCTTTACTTTTTAGTAAATGGTATAAGGTCGTGTAAATGAAAGTTTTACCTGAACCTCCAAGTCCATCAATTGTGACGAGGCGATTCTTTTATTTTTATTTGTTTTTATTTTATACTTTGCCCAACTACACACTGCCCCCTAAATAATAAAATCCCGCCACCGTTGGATACCCCTTCCCTCGATTTTCCCCTCATCCCCCCTCTACTCCCGCCACTGGACATCACGAACACATCAGCCGAAGAAAGACAACAGTTCCGGCCCTACCGGATAAACTGAAGGAGCCGTTGCTCCCCCCACAAACCACCCATACATGGGCCTCGGCAACCCACCGCCCTCGACGATTCCAGCGAGACATCCCTGGATTGTGGTCATCGTCACCACTCACCCGTACTGATTGGGCCCGATTGCTCCCGAATTCCAACCCGAAGGACTTCGGCACCTGATAAACCCCCACGAATCACGGAGAAAACGAAGAGACCGACACTCGTGTAACCGCTGTCCTGGACACTGCCACGTGCGCCCCAAGTTAATTGAATTATCAGTGAACGTACCTCAAAGTCGATACATTTGGTTTTTTGTTGGGATAAAGAGGATTTTTGGTGCCCGAGCTCATCCCGGCCGTAGTTACTGTGCCCGTGGAATCCAGAAGGAGGAACGAAGGCTCAATCTCTGGAGTCATCGAAGGACTCGGATTAGCCCTGAACTGGAAGTCGTGAGTACGAGTTGTCCCCCTCATTTCCCCTTCGCCTCAAGAAGTATACCCTTCATACCCCCCAACGGTGAGCCTACACTCTTTGTTTCTCCCCCTTCAGTTATCATTTATATATTTAGTTGCATTCCCTCGACACGACTAGCTTCTCCCCTTTTTCTGCATTAGAGTCACTCCCTTTTTTACGTGTACAAAAGTTGCCTGGCCTTACCCATAACCCTAGATCCAAANTCGCCCTAATCCTTTTTTCAGGAATTAGTATTATAGAATCTAGAAAACGGTCACACAACATAGAAACATTTCTCAGATGCATTGTCAGCATTATCATCAATAATTGAAAGGATTTTATCAGTAATCTCTTTCTGTATTTGATTCAATTTTCCATATTGATTTTTCCCGATCAACTCATGTTGTTCATCTAACATATGTTTATTCTCGGCAAGTGTACAATTTTCGTCCCAATCAATCACCGGCATTAAGGGAAACTTATTGAGACCCGAACCTTCAGAATGTAGGGGATCATCGATTTGAATGTAAGCCTTTCGATAAGCATATATTGAATCATTGTTCTTCAAAAAATCTTCGGACATGGCATTTTTAAATTTTTCCCACATTTCATCTGGATGATTAGGGTGGCAATACATCAAAATACGTACAAATAGGTATCTTGACTGTTGAGACANGAAACATTTCTCAGATGCATTGTCAGCATTATCATCAATAATTGAAAGGATTTTATCAGTAATCTCTTTCTGTATTTGATTCAATTTTCCATATTGATTTTTCCCGATCAACTCATGTTGTTCATCTAACATATGTTTATTCTCGGCAAGTGTACAATTTTCGTCCCAATCAATCACCGGCATTAAGGGAAACTTATTGAGACCCGAACCTTCAGAATGTAGGGGATCATCGATTTGAATGTAAGCCTTTCGATAAGCATATATTGAATCATTGTTCTTCAAAAAATCTTCGGACATGGCATTTTTAAATTTTTCCCACATTTCATCTGGATGATTAGGGTGGCAATACATCAAAATACGTACAAATGGTGTCTTAACTGTTGAGACATCATCCAGCCTTCTGCTTCTACCATAGCTCGAATCCATTCATTGTCATCTTCTATGAGTCCATGTGCTAAACATGCTTCTTGAAAAGTACAATAAATTGTTCCATTAACAGTTCGTAATTCTTCGAAACTTATTGCAATTTTGACATGTATTAATAAAAGTCGTAAGTGGAATAATTCAGTTTGAGTTGGACTAACTGAATACATGCGTCCAATTGTATTAAAGTGCGCTTTACGTATCTCCCAACATTGTTTGTCATGACCTCGATTCATAAATGTATAGTGTGAAGGAATCTCAGAATATGTGAATTTACGTGCATTCGAATCGCGTAAGTTGAGAGCGAAACAGTCCATTAACATGCTTTGTTTTTCCAATGCTGTACGAATTGAATTAGGATCTGCATTCTGAGCAATCAATACATTTTGGAAATTTGATAAATGTACCGGCAGTCTAACGATCGAATGGCTTTTTTTTGTAGTGATTTCCCCAAAATTCGATCACATGCTTCGACGGGTCTTACATATCGAGTTACTAAGTAATTCGTTATTTCATCAGAAACCATAGTAGTTTCTTTAGATTCAGAATCCACTACACATAATGCGGCCTTATCGTGGCCTTTGTAGATATATTTATAAACGTATTTGACAGATTTGATACTGGATACTATTTCAACATTAATGTGACAATTGAATTTTAATAGCAACTGAGGATTGTATGGTACCCCATACTGATTGGTAGTAGTTTTCCCATTAGGGCGTTTGTGAAAATCTGTATCCTTGCGTCGATACGACGGATAACCATTTTCATCTGATGTTGTATCATCTCCGAATTTTTTGGGGAATTGTTCAGAACATGATTCTTTCTCATCACGATAACGTTGATCGCAGGGGCCATGAATCATTTGAGTCATGACAATTTCATGTAATTTGGGTCCGTAATTTTTATCTGGAATCTCAGCGAAAATATACTCATCTACGACATCAGCAGTAGTTATTTTGTAGTTTTGTGTCAAAGTCACTAATAAATGCATGTGAGGTAACCCTCGTTTTTGATACTCTACAAAAAAGACATAAGCTAATACATCTTCGAATCGGTTCTTCTCCGTAATCTCTTCGATTAACAATTTCCTCTTTAAATGAAATATTCTCGAAACTAAATCGGGTCTACCAGAAACTGTTTCCTCTGATAACAAATTCTCTTGGACTTCCTTCCGATTAGGATTACACATCATGGTTATGAATAAATCGGGTTTTCCAAATTTTCGGACAATCGCCATAGCATCCTCATAATGTTGATGAATGTTTCCTGGAGAACCTGTGTGGGATAAAGGTAGGATAATCATTTAACCAACTTGACCATTCACACTTGCTGCAGATTTTTTCAAGTGATCCACTAATCCTTGATATGATTCAGCACGTAGTTTCTTCTGTTCCATTCTAAAATAATCCATTCTGTCTTTTTCAACTTTGACGTAACTATCAACAATCCATTGCTTAAATAAACGACCGCCTATCAAAAAATAATTCAAATCTCTGATAGCAATACGATATTTCACGTATTCAAGCCGTGTAACTCGTTTATCTTTGCTTTTACGTTTTATATCTGAATGCCAACCGCTAGGTCCATATGGAAAAAATAGGGGGTAAAGCAACGGTTCAATATTTGGATCAATTGAGTTGAGAAATTGAAGTTCGTTTGTATGTTTATTCCGAATGGCAACATATGCTTCGGGAATTTCACCATCAGCAGTAGTTGTAAATATGGCTGCCACTTCATTTTCTTTCTGAAAGTTATATCGATGACGATCTACGCCTCGCTTCAACGTGAACAGCAATTGCATTTCAGGTTCTGTTTGACTATTGTTAAGGATTTTCATATGTTGTAACTCTTCGTGCATCATTCGGTATGATTGCGCAAATATATTACATTCTCGAAAGATAGTATCTAGAGAATATAAAACATCCGCATTCAATGACGATGTTGACCGACAACGAATATCGGTTGCTTCGTTTTGATCCACGATGAAAAGTTGTCCGTATGATGGAGTCTCATTTACATCTGGATATAAGGCTGTATTGATCTGATAATAAATTTGACCATGTATTTTGAAACAGTATGGACCTCGCCATTCTCTAGAGAAATTGACCAAATTAGCATTGAACGAAACAAAAGCAAATCAATTGTTATAATAATGAATATATTGATGAAAATTTTTCGAATGTGAATGTCATCTACTAAATAATTGGTGCAAAATTTCCGGAGGATCTGTTAATGGCTCTAACACAATTTCACCATGATTACAGCACTCATTGGAGGAATCTTTTTTGTAAGCTACCCGTTCGCTGTTGAAGAATTTTGCATTGCAATGTTGACATTGTACGTCCATCAAGCCCAGATAATTTTCCTCTATCTTCGCATTATTGCTGGTTAACTTCTGTTCAGATTTATTTTCTGACGATAAAGACGTTGTCGTTCAGCATTTTTCAAGAAAAAGGCGAGTTCATTTCAAGTCGATAAAGATACATGATCATAGAAGTATGAAAATGGATCGATTCCAAGCTGAAAATTCCAAGGACAACGGAAAAAAAACGTGGAATATGTAAAATTGATTCTTGATATCGCTACTCGATGTTGAATCAACAATCGATATGAATGTTAAGGCGATACTCGATATCGATCAAGTGCACTTGGATTTACACAAATTTCAAAGGAAAAGACATATTGAGTAATTATTAATCATAATCATAATTAGATAATACAAAATGATGAAAGTATGAACATGTATCGATTCCGAAGTCAAAATTCCAAGGGAAACACGAAAAAAAATGAAAATTATAGAAAATCGATTCTTGATATCGATATTCTATGTTAAATCGATACTCGATATCGATCGAGTGCACATGGAGTTACACAGTGTTCAAAGAAGAAGATATATCAAGTCATTATTAATCTTAATCCTAATTAGATACTCAGATAATAAGATAATACAAAATGATAAAAGTATGAACATATATCGATTCTAAAGTCAAAATTCCAAGGAAAACATGAAAAAAACCAAAATGATGGAAAATCGATTCTTAATATCGATTTTCGATGTTAAATCGATACTCGATATCGATCACGTGCACTTGGAGTTATACAAAGTTCAAAGAAAAAGATATATCCAGTAATTATTAATCATAATCCTAATTAAATACTAAGATAATAAGATAATCCAAAATGATAAAAGTATGAACATATATCGATTCCGAAGTCAAAATTCCAAGNCTGATTGGGCCCGATTGCTCCCGAATTCCAACCCGAAGGACTTCGGCACCTGATAAACCCCCACGAATCACGGAGAAAACGAAGAGACCGACACTCGTGTAACCGCTGTCCTGGACACTGCCACGTGCGGCTCAAGTTAATTGAATTATCAGTGAACGTACCTCAAAGTCGATACATTTGGTTTTTTGTTGGGATAAAGAGGATTTTTGGTGCCCGAGCTCATCCCGGCCGTAGTTACTGTGCCCGTGGAATCCAGAAGGAGGAACGAAGGCTCAATCTCTGGAGTCATCGAAGGACTCGGATTAGCCCTGAACTGGAAGTCGTGAGTACGAGTTGTCCCCCTCATTTCCCCTTCGCCTCAAGAAGTATACCCTTCATACCCCCCAACGGTGAGCCTACACTCTTTGTTTCTCCCCCTTCAGTTATCATTTATATATTTAGTTGCATTCCCTCGACACGACTAGCTTCTCCCCTTTTTCTGCATTAGAGTCACTCCCTTTTTACGTGTACAAACGTTGCCTGGCCTCCCCCACTCCCTAGATCTCAGTAAAGGCCTTATTTACGTCTTTTGACGATCATAATTGCATTTAGAAAAGAATATAGGTTATTATTCTCAAATTATCCCTTATTTGTCCCTTTTCTTGACTCGCCCTAATCCTTTTTTCAGGAATTAGTATTATAGAATCTAGAAAACGGTCACACAACATAGAAACATTTCTCAGATGCATTGTCAGCATTATCATCAATAATTGAAAGGATTTTATCAGTAATCTCTTTCTGTATTTGATTCAATTTTCCATATTGATTTTTCCCGATCAACTCATGTTGTTCATCTAACATATGTTTATTCTCGGCAAGTGTACAATTTTCGTCCCAATCAATCACCGGCATTAAGGGAAACTTATTGAGACCCGAACCTTCAGAATGTAGGGGATCATCGATTTGAATGTAAGCCTTTCGATAAGCATATATTGAATCATTGTTCTTCAAAAAATCTTCGGACATGGCATTTTTAAATTTTTCCCACATTTCATCTGGATGATTAGGGTGGCAATACATCAAAATACGTACAAATGGTGTCTTAACTGTTGAGACATCATCCAGCCTTCTGCTTCTACCATAGCTCGAATCCATTCATTGTCATCTTCTATGAGTCCATGTGCTAAACATGCTTCTTGAAAAGTACAATAAATTGTTCCATTAACAGTTCGTAATTCTTCGAAACTTATTGCAATTTTGACATGTATTAATAAAAGTCGTAAGTGGAATAATTCAGTTTGAGTTGGACTAACTGAATACATGCGTCCAATTGTATTAAAGTGCGCTTTACGTATCTCCCAACATTGTTTGTCATGACCTCGATTCATAAATGTATAGTGTGAAGGAATCTCAGAATATGTGAATTTACGTGCATTCGAATCGCGTAAGTTGAGAGCGAAACAGTCCATTAACATGCTTTGTTTTTCCAATGCTGTACGAATTGAATTAGGATCTGCATTCTGAGCAATCAATACATTTTGGAAATTTGATAAATGTACCGGCAGTCTAACGATCGAATGGCTTTTTTTTGTAGTGATTTCCCCAAAATTCGATCACATGCTTCGACGGGTCTTACATATCGAGTTACTAAGTAATTCGTTATTTCATCAGAAACCATAGTAGTTTCTTTAGATTCAGAATCCACTACACATAATGCGGCCTTATCGTGGCCTTTGTAGATATATTTATAAACGTATTTGACAGATTTGATACTGGATACTATTTCAACATTAATGTGACAATTGAATTTTAATAGCAACTGAGGATTGTATGGTACCCCATACTGATTGGTAGTAGTTTTCCCATTAGGGCGTTTGTGAAAATCTGTATCCTTGCGTCGATACGACGGATAACCATTTTCATCTGATGTTGTATCATCTCCGAATTTTTTGGGGAATTGTTCAGAACATGATTCTTTCTCATCACGATAACGTTGATCGCAGGGGCCATGAATCATTTGAGTCATGACAATTTCATGTAATTTGGGTCCGTAATTTTTATCTGGAATCTCAGCGAAAATATACTCATCTACGACATCAGCAGTAGTTATTTTGTAGTTTTGTGTCAAAGTCACTAATAAATGCATGTGAGGTAACCCTCGTTTTTGATACTCTACAAAAAAGACATAAGCTAATACATCTTCGAATCGGTTCTTCTCCGTAATCTCTTCGATTAACAATTTCCTCTTTAAATGAAATATTCTCGAAACTAAATCGGGTCTACCAGAAACTGTTTCCTCTGATAACAAATTCTCTTGGACTTCCTTCCGATTAGGATTACACATCATGGTTATGAATAAATCGGGTTTTCCAAATTTTCGGACAATCGCCATAGCATCCTCATAATGTTGATGAATGTTTCCTGGAGAACCTGTGTGGGATAAAGGTAGGATAATCATTTAACCAACTTGACCATTCACACTTGCTGCAGATTTTTTCAAGTGATCCACTAATCCTTGATATGATTCAGCACGTAGTTTCTTCTGTTCCATTCTAAAATAATCCATTCTGTCTTTTTCAACTTTGACGTAACTATCAACAATCCATTGCTTAAATAAACGACCGCCTATCAAAAAATAATTCAAATCTCTGATAGCAATACGATATTTCACGTATTCAAGCCGTGTAACTCGTTTATCTTTGCTTTTACGTTTTATATCTGAATGCCAACCGCTAGGTCCATATGGAAAAAATAGGGGGTAAAGCAACGGTTCAATATTTGGATCAATTGAGTTGAGAAATTGAAGTTCGTTTGTATGTTTATTCCGAATGGCAACATATGCTTCGGGAATTTCACCATCAGCAGTAGTTGTAAATATGGCTGCCACTTCATTTTCTTTCTGAAAGTTATATCGATGACGATCTACGCCTCGCTTCAACGTGAACAGCAATTGCATTTCAGGTTCTGTTTGACTATTGTTAAGGATTTTCATATGTTGTAACTCTTCGTGCATCATTCGGTATGATTGCGCAAATATATTACATTCTCGAAAGATAGTATCTAGAGAATATAAAACATCCGCATTCAATGACGATGTTGACCGACAACGAATATCGGTTGCTTCGTTTTGATCCACGATGAAAAGTTGTCCGTATGATGGAGTCTCATTTACATCTGGATATAAGGCTGTATTGATCTGATAATAAATTTGACCATGTATTTTGAAACAGTATGGACCTCGCCATTCTCTAGAGAAATTGACCAAATTAGCATTGAACGAAACAAAAGCAAATCAATTGTTATAATAATGAATATATTGATGAAAATTTTTCGAATGTGAATGTCATCTACTAAATAATTGGTGCAAAATTTCCGGAGGATCTGTTAATGGCTCTAACACAATTTCACCATGATTACAGCACTCATTGGAGGAATCTTTTTTGTAAGCTACCCGTTCGCTGTTGAAGAATTTTGCATTGCAATGTTGACATTGTACGTCCATCAAGCCCAGATAATTTTCCTCTATCTTCGCATTATTGCTGGTTAACTTCTGTTCAGATTTATTTTCTGACGATAAAGACGTTGTCGTTCAGCATTTTTCAAGAAAAAGGCGAGTTCATTTCAAGTCGATAAAGATACATGATCATAGAAGTATGAAAATGGATCGATTCCAAGCTGAAAATTCCAAGGACAACGGAAAAAAAACGTGGAATATGTAAAATTGATTCTTGATATCGCTACTCGATGTTGAATCAACAATCGATATGAATGTTAAGGCGATACTCGATATCGATCAAGTGCACTTGGATTTACACAAATTTCAAAGGAAAAGACATATTGAGTAATTATTAATCATAATCATAATTAGATAATACAAAATGATGAAAGTATGAACATGTATCGATTCCGAAGTCAAAATTCCAAGGGAAACACGAAAAAAAATGAAAATTATAGAAAATCGATTCTTGATATCGATATTCTATGTTAAATCGATACTCGATATCGATCGAGTGCACATGGAGTTACACAGTGTTCAAAGAAGAAGATATATCAAGTCATTATTAATCTTAATCCTAATTAGATACTCAGATAATAAGATAATACAAAATGATAAAAGTATGAACATATATCGATTCTAAAGTCAAAATTCCAAGGAAAACATGAAAAAAACCAAAATGATGGAAAATCGATTCTTAATATCGATTTTCGATGTTAAATCGATACTCGATATCGATCACGTGCACTTGGAGTTATACAAAGTTCAAAGAAAAAGATATATCCAGTAATTATTAATCATAATCCTAATTAAATACTAAGATAATAAGATAATCCAAAATGATAAAAGTATGAACATATATCGATTCCGAAGTCAAAATTCCAAGAAAAACACGAAAAAACAAAAATGATGGAAAATCGATTCTTAATATCGATATTCGAGGTTAAATCAATACTTGATATCGATAAAGCGATAAATCGATAATCGATACCGATACTCGATAACGATCAAGTGTACTTGGATTTAGACAAATTTCAAAGGAAAAGATATATTAAATTATTATTAATCATAATCATAATTAGATAGTCAGATAATTAGATAATATCAAAGGATAAAAGTATCAACATATATCGATTCCAAAGTCAAAATTCCAAGGAAAACACGAAAGAAAAACAAAAATTATCGAAAATCGATTCTCAATATCGATATTCTATGTTAAATCGATACTCGATATCGATCAAGTGCACTTAGAGTTACACAATGTTCAAAGAAAAAGATATATCGAGTAATTATTAATCATAATCCTAATTAAATACTAAGATAATAAGATAATACAAAATGATAAAAGTATGAACATATATCGATTCCGAAATCAAAATTCCAAGGAAAACACAAAAAAAAAACAAAAATTATGGAAAATCGATTCTTAATATCGATATTTGATGTTAAATCGATAATCGATGCTGATACTCGATATCGATAATCGAAATCAATCAAGTGCACTCGAAGTTACACAAATTTCAAGGAAAACGATATTTGTATAAGCACTAATTAATCATAACCATAATTAGATAATTCATTAAGTGCAGTTGCCACTGCACATCATGAACTGCATAGAATGCTCCGGGTCATGTGTTTATTTGAGTACAGCAACGCTGTGATACTCTATTGTGTCAGATTTCCATGTTCTTTCACGGAAAAGGGTCGATTTCATTGACATTTAAAACGTTAGACGCTACTTCTTTATATTCAATAATTCAATAATTAAATAATTAAAGACGTGCAGGGGTTACCGCACATCGTAAACTGCATCCAACGTACGCTGGCAATCATGTTTGCACCGACGCTGTGATGCTCTGTTGCGTCACATTTTCATGTTTTTTCACGAAAACGTTTCGGCGTTACACTTAAAACGTGACACGTCTCCTTTTTATATATAGATACAGATATTTTTCAAAAACATCATTTCTTCACGTTTCATGACATTTCTAGGCATTTCCACCTGAAATTAGCAAATCGAAAACAATCACAATTATATAGGGTGTTTGTAAATGATCCAATTACCTCTCGTCCAGCGATAGATTCGAGCCCCCTGAATACGGGAAAAATCGCGAAAAAAAATTATTAATTAACTAGTTTTTAAATTATTAACGTTTAAGATGGACCAATTGGGAGCACGTATTTTGCCGCGACGGAGTGGGTAGAGAGGGGAGTAGAGCATATGACAACAGCGCATCTACTTATGGAGAGGCTAGTGACGTGAAGGCAGTTGCGGTATTGTCAATATTACTAGACAATGGAGGGATGTTTTCATGTATCCTCAATCATTGGTTAGGCAGTATGCAGATTGGAATGACACCGAAAATTGAATGAATTTTTGAACCCGAAAAAATGAGGATCGAATGTGAATCCCCCGCTGATGAATCCAATGCATCTAATGCGCAATAAATAATAATGAATTGATGTTTGAGTTGAAAATGAATTAGAGGCAAAAGTCCAGATCAACTCTTGACGATAGGACTCGAAATAATGGTCGCAGAATAAGGGTCAGGATGAGTGTCATGATAAGGGTAGGCATGGGAGTCAAAGTAAGAAGAGCAATGAGGGCCAGATTATGGGTCCCAATACGGGTCAGAATGAGCGTCAGTATGGAGGTCGAAATAAAGTTCGGTATGAGGGCCAAAATGAGTGTTGAAATAAGGGCCAAAGTGAGAGTCAAAAACTGAGAGCGAGGGCCAAAATGGCGGCCGGAATAAAGGTCAGTATCAGGTCAGAAAATGAGGGTCCGAATTAGGGCTAAAATTGGTGTCGAAATTCGGGCCAAAATGGATGTCGGTATAAGGGCCAAAATAGGGATTGGTATGAGGGCCAAAATGAGTGTTGAAAGAAGGGCCAAAATCAGTGTCATTATGAAGGCCAAAATGAGGAGCAGAATAAAGGTCAGAATAAGAGCCAAAGTGAGAATCAGAATAAAGGTTAGAATAAGGGCCACAATAAGGGCTCGTATAAGGGCCGAAATGAGGGTTAGAATAAGGGTCAAAATAAGGGTCAGTATGAGGGCTAAAATAGGGGTCGGTTTAAGGGCCACAATAAGGTTCAAAATCGGGGTCAGAATAAGGGTTGAAATAAGGGTCTGTATGCGGGCCAAAATGGAGATCGGTATAAGGGCCAAAATAGGGGTCGTTATAAGGGCCAAAATGAGGGTCAGAATAGGGGTCAAGATAGGGGTCGGTATAAGGGCCAAAATAGGGGTCGTTATAAGGGCCAAAATGAGGGTCAGAATAGGGGTCAAGATAGGGGTCGGTATAAGGGCCAAAATTATAGTCAGAATAGGGGCCAAAATAGGGATCAGAATAAGGGCCAATGAAGGGTTGAATTAAGGGTCTGTATAAGGGTCAAAATGGGCGTTGGTATGAGGGCGAAAATGAGGGTCAGAATAAGAGTCAAAATAGGGGTTTCTATGAGGGCCAAAATTGAAGTCAGAATAGGGGCCAAAATGTGGGTCAGAATAAGGGCCAAAATGAGGGTTGAAAAAAAGGTCGGTATGAGGACCAGAATGGGCGTTGGTATGAGTGCAAAAATGAGGGTCAGAATAAGGGCCAAATGAGGGTTGGAATAAGGGCTAAACGAGGGTCGTAATAATGGCCAAAATTATAGTCAGGATAGGGGCCAAAATGGGGGTCGGTATAAGGGCTAACGTAGGGGTCGGTATAAGGGTCAACATAAAGGTGGGAAAGAGGGCCAAAATGGGGGTCACTATCAGGGCCAAAATGAGTGACGGAATAAGGGTCAAAATGAGAGCACGAATAATGACCAAAGTAGGAGTTGGAAAAAGTCCAAAATAAGGGTCGCTATGAGGTCCAAAATCGGGCACGGTATAAGGGCTAAAATGAGTGTCCAAATACGGGCCAAAATAGGAGTTGGAATGAGGGTCAGAGTAAGGGCCAAAATAGGGATTGGAATAAGAGTGTGTACGAGGGTCAAAATGGAGCTCGGTATAGAGGCTAAAATGAATGTTGAAATAAGGGCCAAAATGAGTGTCAAAGTAAGGGGTAAAAAGAGAGTAAAAATAAGGACCAAAATAGGGGTTGGTCTGAGGGCCAAAATGAGTGTCGAAATAAGGGCCAAAATCAGAGTCAGAATGAGGGTCAGTATAGGAAACAAAGGGTCAAAATGACGGCCCAAATAAGGATTGGCATAAGGGCCGAAATGAGTGTCAGGATAAGGGTCAAAATAAGGGGCGGAATAAGTGTCATAATGAGGGCCGATAAGAAAGTCAACATAAGGGCCAAAATGAGCGTAGAAATTCTGGTCAAAATGAGGGTTGGAATACGGGCTACAATGACGGTCAATATAAGGGCCAAGATAAGGGCCGGTATAAGAGCAAAAATACGTGTTGCAATGAGGGCCAAAGTGAGGGTCTGAATAAGGGTAAAAATCAGAGTCAGAATAAGGGTTGGTATAAGGGCCAAAATGTGTGTCGGAATGAGGGTCAAAATGAGAGTCGTAATAAGGGTCAAAATGAAGGTCAAAATAAGGATAGGAATAAGAATCAAAATGGGGGTTGGAATAAGGGCCAAAATGAGCATTGGAATACGGCCCAAAATTATAGTCAAAATAAGCGCCAGAAAAAGGGTCGGTATAAGAGCAAAAATAAGTGTCGAGATAAGGACCAAAGTAAGAGTGTGAATAAATGAAAAAATCAGGGCCAAAAGAAGAGTCGCTATGAGAGTTAGAATGAGGGCCAGTATAAGGGTCAGAAAGGAGGAGATATCATTCGATCATCGTCCTGGTTTCTTAATACTCCTATGCAAGTGAGTGAAATTTTTTTTCTCGCTTCGCTCGGTTCAATCGCGGTTTTCGGGCCCAGCAGTGAGAGAAAATTAGATTCATCACACGGTCCAGAATGTATTTTTTTACGAATATGGGTTTATAGTTCGAGCCGAAGGCGTATAATGACATTCATCAGAAAATACTTTATGGACCTTATGATGAAAATTCCTACTTCATTCCATTCATTCCATAATCTTCTCTAAAAAGATTGGTCAAGAACTGGCGGCAGGTCACAAAGTCTGTGAGATCGGCTGGTCTATAGGGTTACTTCATAATTTATTCATGCGTCAATTATGGTGCTGAGATGAATAACGGCAATAGGGTAAGTGATGATAATTAATATTTTCTCCCATTTATTAGCGACATAATTACCACAAATACCATATTGATTGCTGGATATTTGTTTAAAAGCAGCAATTTTCATTGAGATTATGTCCATTATTAGAATACACAACGAAGTCAATTCTTGCAATATTGACTAGAGTGATAGCATATTCTCATTTGTTCGGTTGTAATAGCCATCTTCGAGATGAATCCAACCTCATATCACATGGAAAGTATCGATAATTGAGGAAAAATAACTTAACAAGTCAAGGAATCTTGGAGCGAACCTTTGTCCTATGCTTTTTGTAGATATTTATGGAGTGAAGAATCGTGGAGTTACCGATGAATGATGAAAAGAGGAAAAACGGGTAAAGAAATGTTGGAGAATTCATGTCGAAACATTTCTACAGAAAAATTCTTGATGACAAAATCAGCTACTGTTTTTGTTATACGAAATAGTTTCTGAACCCTTCTCATTAAAAAACCCTCAGTCAAGCTGTAGAATTACTGAATGGAATTGACGAAAAATTCATATAATTTTCAAAAGCAGTTCAATGGGAATCCAATAGACTGTTCTGGCATATTCGCTTAGTTTCTTCTGTAAAATTTTTTTGTATGTTAAGGGATATTTCTGGAGAGAAATGCGAGAGAACTTTTTCTGTTGGGAATTGTTGAGGCTGCAAAATAGATTTGTTAATATCTCCGAAAAATCCAACTAGTTCCAAAAATGATCAGATTCAGAATTAATCTCCATTGATTTTTTCACTGCAGGAATCGACAGCGAATACAACGATATGCTAGTGTTCATTCTACTGTGTAAATAGTTATCGTGATACAACTGATTTTTGGAAAAATTAAAAAATTATAGAAATGATTCAATGGACTGAATTTTTATTAATGGCGATGGATAGGGCTCACCAATACCGAGATGAGACACGAAAAACGAAACGATAGATATGAAAATCTGGTCGAGAACGAGAGAAACGAGAGGCGAGACGAGATACGAAGGAAGAAATTCATTTCAATTCGACATTAGTTCCTCACGGCCTAGTGTCGAAATGTACCAAATTTCGGACTTTCTGGATAATAACAGGTTCATATAAAACAAAAAATCCAAAACTTAAATTTGAACGATTACAATGCTTCCATTCGGAAAGAAAAATGTAAAGAATCTTATAATGTCACATTTCATCGGGAACCGTCAAGACCTGCAATACGTTGAGATTTCTTGACTCCTTCATTTTTGTCAAAAGCCATTGAACAAAGCGGGAGAGAGCAATGCCATTGGGATCTTCATCGCCATATGAGCCCCCCGAACTCCCCTGAGGAGGATGACATTCCTTTTTGGGACACACTGTATGTGAAAGGGAGCAATTTGATTCTGACCCCAAGTTTCTACAATTCAGACTCCTTTCTGACCATTATTCTGATCCTTAACTGACCCTCATTATGCCCCTCATTTTGGCCTGTATTTGGACACTCATTTTGGCCCTTATACCAACGCCCATTTTGACCCTCATACAGACCCTTATTTCAACCCTTCATTGGCCCTTATTCTGATCTCTATTTTGGCCCCTATTTTGACTATAATTTTGGCCCTTATACCGACCCCTATTTTGACCCCTATTCTGACCCTTATTTTGGCCCTTATACCGACCTCCATTTTGGCCCTCATACAGACCCTTATTCCAACCCTTATTCTGACCACGATTTTGACCCTTATTTTGGCCCTTAAACCGACCCCCATTTTAGCCCTCATACTAACCCTTATTTTGGCCCTTATTCTAACTCTCATTTTGGCCCTCATACGAGCCCTTATTGTGGCCCTTATTCTGACCCTTATTCTGATTCTCACTTTGGCTCTTATTCTGACCTTTATTCTGCCCCTCATTTTGGCCCTCATAATGACACTGATTTTGGCCCTTATTTCAAGACTCTTTTTAGCCCTCATACCAATCCCTATTTTGGCCCTTATTTTTACTCTTATGCCCCCCCTACTTTGGCCTTTATACCGACCCTTATTTTCGCCCTTATACCGACCCCTATTTTGGCCCTTATACCGACATCCATTTTGGCCCTAATTACGACACCCATTTTGGCCCTAATTCCGACCCTCATTTTCACCCTTCTTCTGGCCCTTATTTTGGCTCTTATACTGACCTTCATTCCGGCCCCCATTTTGGCCCTCACTCTCACCTTTTGACTCTCACTTTGGCCCTTATTTCAACACTCATTGTAGCCCTCATACCGACCCCTATTTTGTCCTTTATTTTGACCCTCATTTTTGCCCTTATTCAAACCCCTATTTTGGCCCTTATACCCACTCTCATTTTGGCCCTCATACCGACCCCTATTTTGTCCTTTATTTTGACCCTCATTTTTGCCCTTAT
Source organism: Diachasma alloeum (assembly GCF_001412515.2). Classification (NCBI taxonomy): domain Eukaryota; kingdom Metazoa; phylum Arthropoda; class Insecta; order Hymenoptera; family Braconidae; genus Diachasma; species Diachasma alloeum. Next base: position 104,484 of record NW_021680830.1, on the reverse strand, counting down.
TCAAACCCCTATTTTGGCCCTTATACCCACTCTCATTTTGGCCCTCATACCGACCCCTATTTTGTCCTTTATTTTGACCCTCATTTTTGCCCTTATTCAAACCCCTATTTTGGCCCTTATACCCACTCTCATTTTGGCCCTCATACCGACCCCTATTTTGTCCTTTATTTTGACCCTCATTTTTGCCCTTATTCAAACCCCTATTTTGGCCCTTATACCCACTCTCATTTTGGCCCTCATACCGACCCCTATTTTGTCCTTTATTTTGACCCTCATTTTTGCCCTTATTCAAACCCCTATTTTGGCCCTTATACCCACTCTCATTTTGGCCCTCATACCAACCCTTATTTCGGCCCCCATACTGACGCTCATTCTGACCCTTATTCTGTTACCATTGTTTCGAGTCCTATCGTCAAGAGTTGATCTGGACTTTTGCCTCTAATTAATTTTCAACTCAAACATCAATTCATTATTATTTATTGCGCATTGGATGCATTGGATTCATCAGCGGGGGATTCACATTCGATCCTCATTTTTTCGGGTTCAAAAAACCATTCAAAATTCGGTGTCATTCCAATCTGCATACTGCCTCACCAATCATTGAGGATACATGAAAACATCCCTCCATCGTCTAGTAATATTGACAATACCGCAACTGCCTTCACGTCACTAGCCTCTCCATAACTAGATGCGCTGTTGTCATATGCTCTACTCCCCTCTCTACTCACTCCGTCGCGGCAAAATACGCGCTCCCAATTGGTCCATCTTAAACGTTAATAATTTAAAAACTAGTTAATTAATAATTTTTTTCGCATTTTTCCCATATTCAGACGGCTCGAATCTATCGCTGGACGAGAGGTAATTGGATCACTTAGAAACACCCTGTATAGCTTCCATTCGAAAAAAAAAATGAAATTGGTCCAGCCAACTACTGAACTACTGAACCGATCGGGTTGAGATTTAGCACAGATCTGTGTCTCATTGGTGCCAACTATGAGCTAAAATTTCAGTTTTTTTGTAACTGCTGTTCGGTAGTTATTGACACAGTTCTGGACAAACTCATATACACATACGCAGACGCATACATATAGACATTTCTCAACGGAAGTAAACCTCGACGTTTCATAACACCCTGATTCATATCCAACCAAAATTAGAAAATCGGAAAAAATGGCATTATCAAAGCTTCCATTCGAAAGCAAAAAAGGTATATCAAAAGGGTTTTTGTGGTGTTCTCAGTTATAATACCACGAGAGCTTCAAAATGATCGGGTATTTCCCGATAGTTAGTCATGTTTTGTAGGTTAAAAAATCCCGAGCTCTTCCACGAAGGATTTTTCATGCAAAACTTGATACGCTCGTTTGTATGCAAGGAAGCTTGAGAGAAACACCCGATTCATTTTGAAGCTCGAGTGGTATTCGGCGGACTATTTCCTTCTTCAGAATTTTAATCAAAAGAATTATATGCGAATATTTTCTTAGTTGCCATGGGTAACAGGGTATAACCGAAAATTATCAGCTATAATACCCCAAGACCTTCAAAATTATCGGATATTTCCCGAATGTTTTATTGCATAGCAACGAGAGGAATCAGTATTGCAAATTAAAATCCCGAGCACGCAGCGCGAAGGATTTTACTCCAAAACTGATCCGGATCGTTGATATGCAGGAAAACTTGAGGGAAATATCCGATGGATTTTGAAGGTCGAGGGATATTCGGAGGACAATTTCTTCAATTCTGATTTTGGCCGATCAGGGTGCAGTGTTCGGAGTTACGGGACATATTTCACCAAAACGTGAGGAATATCTGTCAAATTCGTAGAAAACAATTGATAGGCTACAGGAAAATTATCAGTCTCATAATTTCTCTACAGCCGGGGAAATTATCTGTGTGAAACGCGTCACGTAAACCCAAATACTGCACTCTGATTGGTCAAAATCAGAATTGAGGAAATTGTCACTACTAATACCCCGAGAGCTTCAAAATGATCGGGTATTTCCCGATAGTTTCATTGCAAACAAACAAGAGTGTCAAGTTTTGTAGGAAAATCCATCGCGCTTCGCGCTTGGGATTTTCAAACCTACAAATTTGACACGATCGTTTGTTTGCAGGGAAGGTTAAGGGAAATACCCGATGCATTTTGAAGCTCGAGGGGTATTTGGAGGAGTATTTCCACCGTCGGAATTTTGGTCACTGGAGGGCAGCATTTGATTTCAATGTGGTACAACCTACACTTTCGCATTTCAATTATTTTGTTTATTCTCCCTTAGCAACGTGCCGTGGTTTTACCAAATTTTACCGATATGAAACAGTGTAGGTTGTACCACATGACATCAAATACGGCCCTCCTATTGGCCGAGATTCCGATGAGGGAAATACTCAGCTATAATACCCCAAGACCTTCAAAATTATCGGATATTTCCCGAATGTTTTGTTG
>NW_021680830.1:62731-87110 GCF_001412515.2 Diachasma alloeum | reverse complement strand
TTTCGAGTCCTATCGTCAAGAGTTGATCTGGACTTTTGCCTCTAATTAATTTTCAACTCAAACATCAATTCATTATTATTTATTGCGCATTGGATGCATTGGATTCATCAGCGGGGGATTCACATTCGATCCTCATTTTTTCGGGTTCAAAAAACCATTCAAAATTCGGTGTCATTCCAATCTGCATACTGCCTCACCAATCATTGAGGATACATGAAAACATCCCTCCATCGTCTAGTAATATTGACAATACCGCAACTGCCTTCACGTCACTAGCCTCTCCATAACTAGATGCGCTGTTGTCATATGCTCTACTCCCCTCTCTACTCACTCCGTCGCGGCAAAATACGCGCTCCCAATTGGTCCATCTTAAACGTTAATAATTTAAAAACTAGTTAATTAATAATTTTTTTCGCATTTTTCCCATATTCAGACGGCTCGAATCTATCGCTGGACGAGAGGTAATTGGATCACTTAGAAACACCCTGTATAGCTTCCATTCGAAAAAAAAAATGAAATTGGTCCAGCCAACTACTGAACTACTGAACCGATCGGGTTGAGATTTAGCACAGATCTGTGTCTCATTGGTGCCAACTATGAGCTAAAATTTCAGTTTTTTTGTAACTGCTGTTCGGTAGTTATTGACACAGTTCTGGACAAACTCATATACACATACGCAGACGCATACATATAGACATTTCTCAACGGAAGTAAACCTCGACGTTTCATAACACCCTGATTCATATCCAACCAAAATTAGAAAATCGGAAAAAATGGCATTATCAAAGCTTCCATTCGAAAGCAAAAAAGGTATATCAAAAGGGTTTTTGTGGTGTTCTCAGTTATAATACCACGAGAGCTTCAAAATGATCGGGTATTTCCCGATAGTTAGTCATGTTTTGTAGGTTAAAAAATCCCGAGCTCTTCCACGAAGGATTTTTCATGCAAAACTTGATACGCTCGTTTGTATGCAAGGAAGCTTGAGAGAAACACCCGATTCATTTTGAAGCTCGAGTGGTATTCGGCGGACTATTTCCTTCTTCAGAATTTTAATCAAAAGAATTATATGCGAATATTTTCTTAGTTGCCATGGGTAACAGGGTATAACCGAAAATTATCAGCTATAATACCCCAAGACCTTCAAAATTATCGGATATTTCCCGAATGTTTTATTGCATAGCAACGAGAGGAATCAGTATTGCAAATTAAAATCCCGAGCACGCAGCGCGAAGGATTTTACTCCAAAACTGATCCGGATCGTTGATATGCAGGAAAACTTGAGGGAAATATCCGATGGATTTTGAAGGTCGAGGGATATTCGGAGGACAATTTCTTCAATTCTGATTTTGGCCGATCAGGGTGCAGTGTTCGGAGTTACGGGACATATTTCACCAAAACGTGAGGAATATCTGTCAAATTCGTAGAAAACAATTGATAGGCTACAGGAAAATTATCAGTCTCATAATTTCTCTACAGCCGGGGAAATTATCTGTGTGAAACGCGTCACGTAAACCCAAATACTGCACTCTGATTGGTCAAAATCAGAATTGAGGAAATTGTCACTACTAATACCCCGAGAGCTTCAAAATGATCGGGTATTTCCCGATAGTTTCATTGCAAACAAACAAGAGTGTCAAGTTTTGTAGGAAAATCCATCGCGCTTCGCGCTTGGGATTTTCAAACCTACAAATTTGACACGATCGTTTGTTTGCAGGGAAGGTTAAGGGAAATACCCGATGCATTTTGAAGCTCGAGGGGTATTTGGAGGAGTATTTCCACCGTCGGAATTTTGGTCACTGGAGGGCAGCATTTGATTTCAATGTGGTACAACCTACACTTTCGCATTTCAATTATTTTGTTTATTCTCCCTTAGCAACGTGCCGTGGTTTTACCAAATTTTACCGATATGAAACAGTGTAGGTTGTACCACATGACATCAAATACGGCCCTCCTATTGGCCGAGATTCCGATGAGGGAAATACTCAGCTATAATACCCCAAGACCTTCAAAATTATCGGATATTTCCCGAATGTTTTGTTGCATAGCAACGAAAGGGATTTTACTGCAAAACTGATCCCGATCGTTAATATGCAGGAAAACTTAAGGGAAATATCCGATGAATTTTGAAGGTCGAGGGGTATTCGGAGGATAATTTCTTCAATTCTGATTTTGGCCGATCAGGGTGCAGTGTTCGGGGTTACGGGACACATTTCACCAAAATGTGAGGAATATCTGTCAAATTCGTAGAAAACAATTGACAGGCTACAGGGAAATTATCAATCTGATAATTTCCTTGCAGTCGGGGAAATTATCAGTGTGAAATTGTCGAAATAATACCATGTTATTCCCTTGAATGCAACGATTCTAATGGTCGAGATTCTGAAGACGGAAATAGTCTTTTTATACTTTCCTTATTCGCAAATGACCCCATATTCCTGAGAAAAAAAAAGGAATACTAGAGGGATATTTACGTTATTCTGGGCTTATGGATGGAGAGGGGGTGGCACCCTCTATAGTTGCCACACTCGGCGATTTGTCGCCAAAATATTTGGCAAGGGTTGGGTACAATTCGTCGAAAAACCACTGGTCGAATGACAATTCGTCCAACATCAATTGGTCGAAAATCGATAGGTCGAAAAGGTAAATTCGTCGAAAATCCAATTGGTCGAATGGATCAATTCGTCGAAAAGCCAATTGATCGAATGAATCAATTCGTAAAAAAAAACGGTCGATTTCAATTTCGAATGAAGTGTGGAGTCGAGATAAATTTTAATATGCATTTACAAGAAAAATTGTTCAGACAAAAACGGAATCAAATACGTTTCTTTAAAGAAATTTGAAGATATAAACATCTTTTTCTAAAAACAAAAAAAAAACAAATCGAGTTAAATACAATAGCGTATCACGGATCTATTCGATTCAACACGAATAACGATATATACACAAACTCATTGCGATGAATACAAGTGCACAGTAAATAATAGAATAAAACCAAAACTCAAAACAGAAACAAATACTAAACACCAGTTTTGTATTAGATTCAGTTTAAGTATGTATACATCGTAACCTAATGATTCAATATTAACTATGAAAAGACTTCTAAATACATTTTCCGAAAATTGTCGATAAAAAGACATTATCCATGTCAACTCATTCACCGTGGATTTTTTTGTTTCTCAGAATCCTGAATTAGTATGCTCCCAGTCAAGTACTACATGAGTACATANCAGTATTGCAAATTAAAATCCCGAGCACGCAGCGCGAAGGATTTTACTCCAAAACTGATCCGGATCGTTGATATGCAGGAAAACTTGAGGGAAATATCCGATGGATTTTGAAGGTCGAGGGATATTCGGAGGACAATTTCTTCAATTCTGATTTTGGCCGATCAGGGTGCAGTGTTCGGAGTTACGGGACATATTTCACCAAAATGTGAGGAATATCTGTCAAATTCGTAGAAAACAATTGATAGGCTACAGGAAAATTATCAGTCTCATAATTTCTCTACAGCCGGGGAAATTATCTGTGTGAAACGCGTCACGTAAACCCAAATACTGCACTCTGATTGGTCAAAATCAGAATTGAGGAAATTGTCACTACTAATACCCCGAGAGCTTCAAAATGATCGGGTATTTCCCGATAGTTTCATTGCAAACAAACAAGAGTGTCAAGTTTTGTAGGAAAATCCATCGCGCTTCGCGCTTGGGATTTTCAAACCTACAAATTTGACACGATCGTTTGTTTGCAGGGAAGGTTAAGGGAAATACCCGATGCATTTTGAAGCTCGAGGGGTATTTGGAGGAGTATTTCCACCGTCGGAATTTTGGTCACTGGAGGGCAGCATTTGATTTCAATGTGGTACAACCTACACTTTCGCATTTCAATTATTTTGTTTATTCTCCCTTAGCAACGTGCCGTGGTTTTACCAAATTTTACCGATATGAAACAGTGTAGGTTGTACCACATGACATCAAATACGGCCCTCCTATTGGCCGAGATTCCGATGAGGGAAATACTCAGCTATAATACCCCAAGACCTTCAAAATTATCGGATATTTCCCGAATGTTTTGTTGCATAGCAACGAAAGGGATTTTACTGCAAAACTGATCCCGATCGTTAATATGCAGGAAAACTTAAGGGAAATATCCGATGAATTTTGAAGGTCGAGGGGTATTCGGAGGATAATTTCTTCAATTCTGATTTTGGCCGATCAGGGTGCAGTGTTCGGGGTTACGGGACACATTTCACCAAAATGTGAGGAATATCTGTCAAATTCGTAGAAAACAATTGACAGGCTACAGGGAAATTATCAATCTGATAATTTCCTTGCAGTCGGGGAAATTATCAGTGTGAAATTGTCGAAATAATACCATGTTATTCCCTTGAATGCAACGATTCTAATGGTCGAGATTCTGAAGACGGAAATAGTCTTTTTATACTTTCCTTATTCGCAAATGACCCCATATTCCTGAGAAAAAAAAAGGAATACTAGAGGGATATTTACGTTATTCTGGGCTTATGGATGGAGAGGGGGTGGCACCCTCTATAGTTGCCACACTCGGCGATTTGTCGCCAAAATATTTGGCAAGGGTTGGGTACAATTCGTCGAAAAACCACTGGTCGAATGACAATTCGTCCAACATCAATTGGTCGAAAATCGATAGGTCGAAAAGGTAAATTCGTCGAAAATCCAATTGGTCGAATGGATCAATTCGTCGAAAAGCCAATTGATCGAATGAATCAATTCGTAAAAAAAAACGGTCGATTTCAATTTCGAATGAAGTGTGGAGTCGAGATAAATTTTAATATGCATTTACAAGAAAAATTGTTCAGACAAAAACGGAATCAAATACGTTTCTTTAAAGAAATTTGAAGATATAAACATCTTTTTCTAAAAACAAAAAAAAAACAAATCGAGTTAAATACAATAGCGTATCACGGATCTATTCGATTCAACACGAATAACGATATATACACAAACTCATTGCGATGAATACAAGTGCACAGTAAATAATAGAATAAAACCAAAACTCAAAACAGAAACAAATACTAAACACCAGTTTTGTATTAGATTCAGTTTAAGTATGTATACATCGTAACCTAATGATTCAATATTAACTATGAAAAGACTTCTAAATACATTTTCCGAAAATTGTCGATAAAAAGACATTATCCATGTCAACTCATTCACCGTGGATTTTTTTGTTTCTCAGAATCCTGAATTAGTATGCTCCCAGTCAAGTACTACATGAGTACATACTTTCTCTAAATTTTCGCTCCTTTAACATTAATTGTTTGGCCAGGACAAATAACAAAAGCTCAAATTTTTGAAAAATCATATTTTGCGAACAAATTGGCCGATTTTAATAAATAAAAAAAGATTTTTTCGTTTTTTTATATACTTTGAGACTAAAAATACAACAGTACCAAGAAGATGAAATACTAAGCCATTTTTCAAGTTTTTCGTTATTTTAATCCCTCTGTTTCGGAGGGGCCATTCGAAAATCGAATAATTTTTTTTTTCTTCGATGGATGATGATATTACTCAACTTTTCTGGGGTATTTCAAAATGAGATAGCCATATGGAGATGAGAAAAAGAAAAAAATTTCATGGAAAATTCGATTTTCCGATCATACATGGGACATTCCACGTCAATTCAGCTACCCTGGATATTTTTGTATTTCGGAATAGAACATCGGCATGTTTAAAGTCAACTACGATATGAATCTAACGATGTTTCAAACTTTTACTCCCATAACTTCACTCTTGTACCTGGCAGACGTACCCAATATCTTTCGCAGTAGCGTTAATTGCTCGAATTCACATGATTTTTCACTTATCATGATGATTATTTTACCACGTACGGATTTTGGACAGTCAGGGCCAATCAGAATGCAGCATTTGATAACAAATGACAGGCTGAAGAAAGTTTTATTTCGGATATTTCGCACTAACATATATATTTTTTCGGTTATTTCGTACTCGCATATATATTTTTCCAGATATTTCGTACTAACTCTTCAATTGTTTTCGGATGTCATTTTGAGGTTGCGTAAACGACACTCCTGACCAAAATCCGTACGTGAAAAATAATCCGACAAATACCCCTTGTGCTTCAAAATTATCAGGTATTTCCCTCAAACTTCCCTGCATACTAACGATCGTGTAAAGTTTTGTTTGGTTACAACGGAGTTATCGGGAAATACCCGATAATTTTCAAGCACTCGGGGTACTGCTACTGAATAAAAATTGAAAGCCAACGATAGCTCGGTCAGTAGGGCGAGCGATTTCTAATCCGATGATTCGGGTTCGAAACCCAATGGGTGCCGATCGGGTTTCGAACTCCGAGAAATCAAACGTTGTCCGCATTTCTTTGGGAAATGACCTTGGGATTTCTGTACACAGACATTGGACAATGGATACAAAAAATGGGAGCGCAATAACATCAACGGTTCCGAGTGACTAAATAACCGATTTCTCGGAATTCTGTTTCCATACGAGCCATAGAGTTGCCTCAATAACCGTTTGATTAGTCCTCATCACACACTTGACTGTTGAACGGTTCATTACAGTATCGTGAACAGAAATTCTCCGACGGTTATTCTCCTGTATTTATTCTCCATCAACTTTAATCAAGGTAAGTGATGGTATAAAATATTTCAGTAGTGAAGTTGTAAACTCAATCGATCGTTATTATTATTTTTTTCCCTTTTTTTGAATGATCAGAACTGTTCTTCATTTCTATTCCACAAGATGCCGCATGCCGAAAGATGTGAAAATCCAATGCGAGTTCCTGGGGAGAGAGGTCACAATGGAAAAGACCCGCATTCAATCTCAGAAAGACTACGACACACATTTCCATTCTTGCCAGAAAATGCAAAACTATGTAGTTCCTGTAGGAAAAGCGCTTTGACTTACATTCAAGGATCACTACCCTCTGAATCTTCATCGAATCGGGAAGTCTCTTCATCGTCATCAAATGTTCCAGCCAATCGTTCGTCCAGTGCCACACCATTTCTAGTAGACATTTCTACGAGCAATATCGCAGGGAGTTCTTTGAGATCAGGTAATTCCTTCCATTCAATTGATCCTGATGGGGATGTGATTTTCAACGAAGGTTTAGAGGAGTACGATGCTCCAACAACAAATGATGATTCAGAGACAGAGCACCACAGGAACATTTCAGAAAATTTTCGTTCTCCACGAGAATTGGAATTAGAAGAAATGTTGGATGGACTCAAGCAAAAATTCAATACGATGGCAGAATATTCTGAATGTATTCAACTCTTGACTATTGCTCCACCTCCATGGAGTGAGCGAAAGGTGAGCCGTGAGTTTGGTACGATAAGGTACATGGCTATGAGAGCAAAACAACTGCGAGAACAGAGAGGAATATTTGCTTCAACAGTTGCGAAGGCTGGGAAATCATTGCCCAAAGAGACAGTTCAAAAGTTCCGGAGTTTTTATGAGAGTAATAGTCGGATGATGCCAGGGATGAAGGATAAAGTGTCAGTCAGAATCAACGACGTGAAGAAAGTGATGCAGAAGCGGATAGTCCTCGAGAACTTGAATGATCTTCATGAGAAATATGAAATTGCTCATCCAGAGTCTCCGGTGGGTTTCAGCAAGTTTGCGGAATTGAGGCCGAAACACTGTGTATTGGCAGGAGTGAGTGGTACGCACGTGGTATGTGTCTGTACCTATCATCAAAATTGTAAGCTGATGTTGGATGCAATCAACATCTCTACTCTCACTAAAAACTCATCATGTCCCCTTACCGACTGTAAAGACTGTCTTGCAAGACTCATGTGCTCTAATCCAACGCCTGAATGCCACTTAGGTGAGTGTAAAAAGTGTCCTGGAATTGAAGGATTATCGCTCGAGCTGAAAGAATTCCTCCACGATGCTGTAATTGAAACTGTAGAATTCAGGACTTGGCAATCTGTGGACAGAACAACATTACAGACCTAGAGACTTCCAGTGTATGAATTTATTGATGTACTTTGTGAGAGATTGAAAGTATTGAAATCTCACCATTTTATTGCCATACATCAAAACGCTTTCGTGAAAGAATGAAAGGGGAATTTAATTGAGGGTGAAATTCTAGTGCAGGCCCATTTTTCGGAGAATTATTCTTTCGTAGCTCAAGATGCTGCTCACTCGTTCCATTACAACAATGATCAATGCACTGTCCATCCTGCGGTGTATTATTATCGCCACGGCAATGATATTCGACATAGAAGTCTAGTCCTCTTATTTGACAGTCTCGTTCACGATACTACTCCAGTTCATTTAATGCAACAGATTCTGATACGACACAAAACAAGTCTGTGCTATCATAAACAAATTGATCTATGTTACAGATGGTGGTGGACGGCACTATAAGAATCGATATAACATGGCTAATCTTTTGTTGCATAAAAATGATTTTGGAGTTGAAGCAGAGGCGCACTATCATACGACCGCGCATGGAAACATGGCATGCGATGGCGTAGGCGCAGTCTTGAAGAAGGAAGCAAGACGAAGAAGTCTGCAAATTACTAATGGTGAACCTATTCTCTCTCCAAATGGTCTGTTCCAGTGGGCAAAGAATAATTTCAAGGATCTCGATGTGTTTTTCTACACTAAACAGGACCACGAGGACATGAAAGAACGGTTGAAAACAAGATTCGATAATGCAAAGGCGATTCCAGCGATACAAAAAAATCACGGCTTCATTCGTGTTGGAGAAAAGGAATTATTGATTAAGAGATATTCTTCTGCGACTACGGGAGAAGTTTTTCCAAAGGCGAAGAAACGAAATGGACGACGTACATTAAGATAGCCATTGTGATTTTGCAAAGTTCGATTTCAAATTGGTTTTTCTCTATAATTTAATGTTTATTTGTCAAATTACAAACTTAAAACAGACATATACTCCATGTTGATCTAAAAACTCAACAAATATTTGGTACTTTGCGAATTCTCATTGTCGTTTACGTACGTAGAGCTGTTAATAATCAATAAATTCAACTTTTTTCTATAAAAAACGTTTTTTATCCATCACTACTTATGCATCTCATCTTCAAATTATGCCGAAAAATTGCACGCTCATCCTTTCATGAGGCATTCATCATTTTTCAGTAACAAAATTCGAAAAATCTAATTTTTCATGAGAAAAAAAATTTTCTCTCATCTTCATATGGCTATTCCATTTTAAAATACCCCGAAAATCTTGAGTAATATCATTATCCATCGAAAAAAAATAATTATTCGATTTTCGAATGGCCCCTGCATAACAGAAGGACTGAAATAAGAAAAAACTTGAAAAATGACTTATTATTCTTCCTCGTGGTACTATCGTATTTTTATTCCAAAAGTATATGAAAAAACGAAAAAAATCTTTTTTTATTCATTAAAATCGGCCAATTTGTTCGCAAGATATGATTTTTAAAACATTTGAGCTTTTGTTATTTGTCCTGGCAAAACAACTAATGTTAAAGGAGCGAAAATTTAGAGAAAGTATGTACTCATGTAGTACTTGACTGGGAGCATGCTAATTCAAGGTTCAGAGAACCAAAAAATTCCAGGGTGGCTGAGTTGACATGTCCCATGTATTCATTCGTTTATTTTTTAAATTATCAATGGTGGCGTTAATGTAATGTTTGAGAATTCTAAAAAATTGTTAATTAGATTTTTATCCATTTCCTCATTTTTTTTCGGTTGTGCATTTGTAAAGTTTGTATATAATATTTAGAATTAGAGTAAATCATTCATTACATTATTATATATTCATTCGTCTTTTTTTTTCTTGTAGATTGGCATCATTTTCAGGTGATTTGAATTCATAAACTCATCTTTTCCTCTAATTATCACAGAAAAAACACACGACAATGATTTTCGACGAATCGAGAAGTTAGACGGAATGTGTTTTCGACGAATAGAACCATTAGACGAATTGATTTTAGGCGAATAAAACCGTTCGGCCAATTATTGTTCGACAAATTGTCATTCGACCAGTGGTTTTTCGACGAATGGTACCGGTCCCATTTGGCAACACAGTTCAATTGAAAAATATTGAAATAAATCAATAATAATTAGAACAATGCCGTTAGAAGGGCGGTGGTGGATCATCCGACGTTGAAGTGAATCAAATTCGACAGAAAATGACGGAACTCCCGGCAGCTCTGTAGGTAGAGCATCCGAACGGTAATCTGAAGGTCGCGAGTAACAAACCTCGCTTGGGCATTCCTCAATTTTTTCCGAAATTGATTTACAAATATCATAGTTGACAGACTCGGCGACTTGTTGCCAAAATATCTGGCAACACAGTTCAATTGAAAAATATTGAAATAAATCAATAATAATTAGAGAAATGCCATTAGAAGCCCGAGTCGAATAATTGGACCTGACAAATTCTACTTAGATCTTTCCGTTCAGAACTGGATAGGGATTGGGAAGCCTCTTCCCAAGTGCTTCCGAGACCTTTCTACCTCTGGTTATATCCTATTTCAGCACTTGTTAGGTGTAAGCAGGACTTGCTTTCAGACTTTCCAAATCCTTGCCGGTCCCCGTAATTCTATGGGTCTATATTAAATCTGCGTTCATATCCCTGTTTACTCATGCGTTATTGAAATAAAAAATGCAATTATTGTTTTTTTTTCAATCTCGAAAATCGCCATTTCATGGGAGGGTGGAGGGGAGATGCATGTATGCGGAGGCTTGACATTTTTACCCAACAAGCGGAGAAGGTTGCAGAATCTATTCTAGACACTCTTGCCCCTCCGCTTGCATGCATTGTTTAAATAAAAAATGAAAGTGTTGACAAATCTGACCCTTGTTCCAAGTAAAGACCGAAAATCTGACCCTGTGGCCCCCGGTGAAAATTTTTTTTCTCAGTTTTCACTTTTTCCTCATACTTTTGAGAGTTCTGAATAGCCCGTCGCTTAAATAGTCAGAATCAACGTTCACTCGGCTTAAAAATTCAATTTTGGCGAAAGACACTACCCCTGGAAAAATCCAAGATCTGGCCCTTTGGCTCCGGGTGAAAATTTTTTTTTTCAGTTTTCACTTTTTCCACATACTTTTGACAGTTCTGACAAGCCCGGCGCTTAAATAGTTGGAATCAACACTCGCCCGACTAAAAAATTCGATTTTGTCGAAAATCGACTTTCCCTCTGGGAAAACAGAAAATCTGACTCTTTGGCTCGGGGTGAAAAAAAAATTTTTATCAAGATCCGACACTTTGACCCTTGTGACCCTTGTGATCCTTGGACCGACTTTCCCCCCCGGAAAAATCCAAGATCCGACACTTTGGCCTCCGGTGAAAATGTTTTTTTTTCATTTTTTCTCCCGGCTAAAAAATTCGATTTTGGCGAAAAATCCAAGATCTGACACTTTGACCCTTGGATCGACTTTCCCCTCGAAAAAATCCAAGATCCGACACTTTGGCCTCCGGTGAAAAAAAATTGTTCTCATTTTTCACTTTTTCCACATACTTTTGATAGTTCTGAATAGCCCGTCGCTTAAATAGTTGGAATCAACGTTCACCCGGCTAAAAAATTCGATTTTGGCGAAAAATCCAAGATCTGACACTTTGACCCTTGGATCGACTTTCCCCTCGAAAAAATCCAAGATCCGACACTTTGGCCTCCGGTGAAAAAAAATTGTTCTCATTTTTCACTTTTTCCACATACTTTTGATAGTTCTGAATAGCCCATCGCTTAAATAGTTGGAATCAACACTCGCCCGACTAAAAAATTCGATTTTGTCGAAAATCGACTTTCCCTCTGGGAAAACAGAAAATCTGACTCTTTGGCTCGGGGTGAAAAAAAAATTTTTATGTCGACTTTTGTCGCGCCTTCGGGGGTTTCATTGGGATCAGAATTGTTAGAAAATACAGAATCAACTTTCACTTGGCGAAAACATTCAATTTTGGCGAAAATCGACTTTCACCCTTGACCCACGTAAAAATGAAAAAAAAAATTTCCCCTTTTCTGTCACCGCCGATGGTTTCATTGGCATCAGGGGGTCAATAAATACAGAATCAACGTTCACTATTTTTTATTTAAATACCGCCTGCAAACGGGGAGATGAGGGTGGCTAAAATATATTCTGCAACCCTATCTCCTCGTTGGCTACAAATTTCAACCCTCCGCAAACATGCCTTCCCCTTCACACGCTCGTAAAATCATGCATTCTCGGTAGCATCGATGAGGACTTCTCAGGACCGAAAAGAACTGAGGATTCGAAAGGTCTCTGGAAAACTACGTCGCAGAACTGATTAGGACTTACCAGGTCCATCTAGGTCTGGAGAGATCTTGAAAGACCTGTGTGCGTCCAATCAGAACCAAATCCTCGACTCGGGAGGGCGGCGGTGGGTCATCCGACGTTAAAGTGAATCAAATTCGACGGAAAGTGACGGAACTCCCGGTAGATCAGTAGGTAGAGCACCAGACCGGTAATCTGAAGGTCGCGAGTTCAAACCTCGCTCGGGCATTCCTCAATTTTTTCCGAAATTGATTCACAAATATCATAGTTGCCAGACTCGGCGACTTGTCGCCAAAATATCTGGCAACACAGGCACCCTCTCCTATGTTCTAAAATTTATTTGAAATTTGGAGGTGCCTGCGCACGGATACCACCCCCTCTGCCTTGTAAAAAATCTCAAAAACTGGGGAAAAACCTTTTTTTTTTCAATACAAGAAATTGAGGCATTGCCTTTCTTTTGGTTAAAGATTTCCTCCCCTCACCCCTATGTTTTAAAATTTACTCGCAGTTTGGGGGTGCATGGGTATGAACGCCATCCTCTCATCTACGTGGCAAATCTCGAAAACTCGGAGAAAACCATTTTTTCCCACTTTCAGAAATTGTGTCATCGCGAAATTCTCTCAAGTACAGAACCCCGCCTCCTGCCCTACGTTCTAAAATTTATTCAAAGTTTGAGGGTACATGAATGAAGTAATTTAGAATTGAAGTAGTTTAGAATGAAGTAATTTATTAATTAAAGTAATTTAAAAAATTAGCCACGTCCTGATGTTGAAAAATTTAGAATATTGTTGAATTATCAGGGAAATTCGAAATTTTATAATTTGATGCCCCCTAAGTCGAATTGAGTGCAACTCTCACAAATATTAGTACTGAACTGTCTATGGCATTTCAGACACGTGTGTGTGTGCGATTCGATTAATTTTTTTTCAATCGATGCATCGTCATGTAACTTACAACTGACTAGTTTGTGAAGCCGATCGCTTGAGCGGTCTATGAGTAATTAGAAAAAAACATGTGAGAAAACGTCAGAAATTATGGTTCCTTCACATATTCCACTATTTCTTCCAGTGTGATAATGAGATTTGAAATTTTTTTTTCGCAATTTTCTTTATAGGAGCTTGATGAAATTTTATGAATTTTTCCATGGATCCAGACGTTAATAGGCTCTATTCATCGGCACGAATTAAAGTTGAATTATTCATAGAGTTTGTGAAATATTGGTATTTTTTCAAAAATCGATTTTTCGACGCTCAGTCCAAGAATTGTTATCAGAATGAACTGAATCAGAGCTTGAAAAATTAATTGCTAATTTGTCAGCAAAATAAACTATACTCATACAGAAAATGCGACTATCCTCTTTCCTCTTGCTCATTAGCCTTTTTTCTTCAAATCAAGTTGTGAAAAAGGATAAACTCAGAATAACATAAATATCCCTCTAGTGTTCCTTCTTCATATTTCTATTCTGAGGAATATAGGGTCATTTGAGAATAAGGAAAGTATAAAAAAAGAGCACCAAAAAATCCCTTTTGATATATCTTTTTTATATTTTTCCTCTCTTTTTTCCACTTGCTCATTATCCTTTTGTTGAATCAAACTGTGAAAAATAATAAACCCAGAATAATATAAATATATTTCTAGTATATCTTTCTTATACTTTTTCGCCATAAAAAAAATAAAATTGAGATACTATAAGGATACCAAAAAGACAAAGATAGAATATCAACCGTTTTCCCCTTTTTTTCATCCAAATTCAATTCCAAATCATAACAAAAAAGAAAAAGAGAATGAACAGGGAACACATGAAATTCCACATCTTGAGAAAAAAGACAAAAACGGTACGATTTCTTGACATGAAGTTTACACCATAAACTTGTGATGGCACTGATGGAACGGTGAAGAGAGCTGCAGCTCGAGTGAGTTTACAACGACCGTATGAAAATCAAATTAAAATACCGCAAGACTTTTATGAATTCGCCAAAGACTCAATAAAATCAATTGAAACTATCTTTTGTCCAAATGAAGAACCTAGAATAAAAGAAGAGGCTTTGAAAACTCGATTCCCCAATGCTTCAACCATCACCGGAACTCGTCAATTTCATTCTTATGTGACAATTACTAATACCCATAATCTTCAGTGTAAAACTTTTTCTCTTGACGATGAATTTCAGATTCACAACGTCGTGAAGTATCAAATAAATAGTGAAATAGCCATGTCTGATGCATCTAATATTGTGCATTTGTAAATATTCCCCCAGAATTTATTAATAAATTGATCTTATTGTTTTTTAAATAATGTATTATAATTTGAATTTGGCTCACAATTGAATGCAATCGTAGACAATCGATTGCAATATATATTTATTCCCCAGACCCTGAGAACACTGAGAACCTAGGCATCGGAGATGGTATCAAGTTCACTCACCACAGCACGCTAACATTTCCGCTCTAGTCAGGCGAGCCTTGTAAAAAACTCAATATCTCGGGAATTCCTGGAGATTAATGAACGCCAATTGTATCGGCAATTGTTCGCTAACTACTCTATAACATATATTTTTTTCGATTTTTTCGCGACCTGCCCTCATGATTTGTTGTTAACTCCTTAATTTGTTTATTAATTAATTCATTGTAAATTCAACTTTTTCGAGTCTGGATTTTTTTACCCGAAACATACACATAATTTAAATAAAAAAGTTCTTCTGCACTTCTTTGATAAAATTTATATTCATCCAGTTATAATTTTTAAAAAAATTACCTACCTGGTCCAACTTAAAAATTTTGATTTCGCATAACTTTCAAAAAAAAAATTTTTTTTCGTCATATCTGCACGGAAACTTCGATTTCCCTCCCCAAATGACGGGAAGAAAGTGGCTAATTCCATTCCTCGGATTTCTGTTGTTTTTGATGATCCTTGGAATGATATGACCCACGTTCCTCCCTGCATCTACGAAGAAAAATCGAACTATACCGTGCAGTTATGACGAAAAAGAGAATGTGTACCTAGGAAGAAAAACAGGACATCAAAACCCGCGTGTTTATTGCCCTCGGCTTCGCCTCACACGCGGGTTAGAATGTCCTGTTTTCATCCCTTGGTGCACAATCTACTATTTTTTAATAACATTCTAAGGCATGCTTGGAACACTTCCATATCATATTCAATTTTCATCGAACTCGAAACAAAGTCGATTGAAACAGTAAGGAACCCCCCCTATATCCAAGTTGCATGACTCCTCGAATCTTCCGATAATGTATTCACGCGAGTTTTGATGTCCTGTTTTCCGTCCTAGGTACACAGACTCTTTTTTATCATAACTGCACGGTATAGTTCGATTTTTCTTTGTAAATGCAGAGAGGAACGTGAGTTATGTCATTCCGAGGATCGTCAAAAACAGCAGAAATTCGAGGAATGGAATAAGCCATTCTCCTCCCGTCATTTGGGGAGAAAAATCGAATTTTCCGTGCAGATGGGACGAAAAAATTTTTGCCACACGATTACTCTTAAAAGAAATGTGCAATTTGATTTTTTTTCAGTCTAAATTACATCTTCGTGTAACTTAGTTTGTGAAGATGGTCGCCTCAGCGGTTTTTTAGTAATTGGTAAAAAACATGTGAAAACAAGCAGAGGTTCGAGCCTATCAAACAGAAGGCATGTGACCGTTACTTTTTGCATTAGTCTCTTTTTTTGCTTCCGAATGAAAGCTTTGTAATCGTCCGATTTTCACATTCTCTAATTTTAATTGGAAATGATGTAAAATGGTCTGAAACGTAAAAATACGAAGTTTGGCGACCACGTCTGTATGTGAATATGTCCACCGCCACCTTCCCGATGGTCAATTTTTAGAAAATGGAGTAATTACGTGGCTAAAATAATTCAAAAGAAGTTGAAATTTTGTCAGATTATTGCTCTTAATGAGGACTAACTCTGTGCACAATTTCAGCCCGATCGGTCAAGTAGTTTTTGAGATAAAGCGATTCGTTTTTAAATCGTTTTTCACGAATATCTTTAAAATTGTTGGACCGATTTAGATTTTTTTTCTTTGAAAATATTCGTCTTGATGTTCTCTACCTAGATCAATCAAAACATCTGTACCTGTTCATACAAAGTGTTCGAGATAATTCCCTTTTTTGTTTTTTCATTAAAATCCTTGTACTCGCGCTAACGTGTGCAAAAATCGAGATATCCACTTGTTTTCATTTCTACCAATTCCATTGGTAGTAAGCTTCTGAATGGATCCGTAGCAATTTCTTCTCTTTGTGACAGGCATACAACCGTAACCATATGTTACCGGGTGTCTACAGGAAAATATTCAACCTTTTAATGAAAAAGATTTATACAAAAGGTTCAATATCTTCGGAACTGCTCAGTTAGTTGCGCCTATCCAAAATACCAACCTTTCGTATTATAAGAGCTAGAACCATACCAAATTTCAACTTGCTGTCTCCTTTTTTTCTCAAGTTATCGTGCGTACAAGATTTTTCATAAAAAACAGAAAAACCACAATATCTGCAAACTACATATTAAAGAGTTTATATGGGGCGTTCCATGCCAACTCGTGAGGTTCGGAACCTTAGGGTCTTCAATTTCCTTAGGGATTTTTTTGGCAATCTATTTCAACTATCTAAATATCGTGTCCAAAGAATTTTTCGATTCCTGCAACCGTTCTCCCGTTATTAATTTTTGAAATTTCTTTTTTTTTACTTTTCAGTGATGATTTTTGAGTTTTCGGTGGGGATATTCAAAACAATCATAGGAACAATTTCCTCCTATTTTTCGAAGAAACATCACAAGAAAACATAATTTTTTGGAAAATCACGTTCTTTAATCATTTTAGGGTACAAAAAGTCGATTATGTCAGAAACTACATTTTCAAAAGGTGGCGGTTTGGTGCGGGTATCAAAAATAATAACTCGGTGTTGACAAGAACTGTATATTTAAAGGCAAGTGTTTAAATGCGTACTCAAAAGTAGACTGACTTCCTCCGCCGGGGAGCGTACGAGTTTATATACCTTCATTTATCGACGGTTCGAGAATTGTCCTGAAATTTCGCGAGGGACAAGGACAGAATGATGTTTGTCTCGAATTCCGACGTTTGGAATATTCGAGACGCTACGAAATAAATTCAAGACATTAATCTATTCTGGCTCGCACCACAAGTACTCCCCTTCTGCGGAAAAAGAAAAGAAAGCAAAATAAAGCCAAAAGAAAATCAATAATATCGATTTGTCGAGAACAGCTGATGTCGTTTAGCGAATCTGACGCGCTTTTGAATTGATGACGTCGATGAGCCGGTGTCAGATGAGCGATAAGATGACGAACGTCGAGATGTTCCCGGTTGCGGTGACTCCGGTGAAGATGGTGCAGTATTACTATCATCGGAATCGTCGTTAGCTTCATCGTCATTGTTGTGCTCGTCGTCTGGGAGCGAGAAAACGAATTTGAGATGGTCGATGGAGACTACGGTATTTTCGCCTCTAATTCGAATGACGGAATGTTTCTCGTGCCTCGATATTACTTGGTGTGGCCCCTCGTATGAGGACGTGAAGGCGTGATGGGGAGCGTCGCAACGAACGAGGATGTGTGAGCAGTTTGCCAGCTCCTTAAAGACGAGAATCTTCCTCTGGCCATGACGGGCGACGGGTTGAGGAGCGAGATCGGCGAAGTGATTCCTCAGACGATCGGCGATATTGGTAGGCGGTAGCCCGCGTGGTGGCGAGGGAGCATGAAATTCCCCCGGTAGTCGGAACGGTTCACCGAAGACGAGGTCGGCAGGAGTTGCGCCGAGGTCTTCTTTCCAGGCGGCGCGAATTCCGAGAAGGACGATAGGCAGCGTGTCCACCCACGAATCGCTTTCATGACAGCGAATGGCGTCCTTCAGATGACGATGCAGATATTCCATCATTCCATTTGACTGAGGATGGAGCGTGGTGGTGTGAATATGTCTGCTACCGAGAAGACGAGCGAGAGCGTTGAACAGCTGGCTCTTAAACTGTGTCCCCTGGTCAGTTGTAATTCGAAGCGGCATACCGTAGCGGCATCCATCCAGAAAAGAGCGTTCGAGGGACACAATCGGCTCCAGTGTTCTCGATGGGGAACGCCTCTGGGAACCTGGTGAAACGGCATATGATCGTCAGGCAGTTGCGAGACCGCGATGTCCACGTGTATGTGTGCTCGAAGCGCTGCGTGCGTCCTGGAAAATCTTGAATAGGAGATGAGACATGACGAGATACCTCATTTCGTTGGCAAGCGATGCACGCGCGAGCCCATAGACGGCAGTCTCGGTTGATATCGGGCCAGATGTAGCGCTGCGTTACCAGCTTCGTTGAGGCTTGTGCCCCAGGATGGCTAACGCTACGGAGAGCGTCGAAAATTCTTCTTCTCAATGGCACAGGAACGAAACGACGAATCAGATCGCCAGACACGTCGCAATAGATAGGCGTGGCGCAGTCTGGAACATTGACAGGTCGTAGGGCGAGAGCGTCGTGATGTTGACCCTGGAGACGTTGCTGGAGCTCCTCGTCAGCGGCTTGAGCTTCGGTAAGCTCATTCGTAGAGACGGCAACAAAGATTGCCTCGAAACAAGAAAGCGCATCGGCGACAACGTTGTCCTTGCCGGCCACGTACTGGATGTCGGTCGAAAACTGGCCGATAAAATCCAAGCGGTAGAACTGCCACGGCGTGGCTCTGTCGGGATCCTGGGCGAAGGCGTGAAGCAACGGCTTATGATCTATGAACATCGTGACGTGCCTCGCCTCGAAAATGTAGCGGAACTTTCGCACGGCAGCGTAGATGGCGTGGAGCTCTCGATCGTAAGGGCAGTGTTTCCTTAGCGCAGGTTGTACTTTCTGGCTGAAAAATGCCAGTGGTTCCCAGTGCTGTCCTCGTCGTTGCTGCAGGACTGCACCGATGGCGTATTCGGAAACATCTGTGAAGATCGCTCACGGGAGTGTCGTGTCCGGGTAGACCAGTAACGTTGCTTTTCGCAGCTCCTCCTTGCAGGCGGTGAAAGCGGTATCGCCCTCAGGTGTCGAGGCGATAGGGTGAGAGCCTTTGATATTAGCACCCTGAGTGTATTCATGGAGAGGAGCCTGAAATCTTGCAGCATCTTTAAGAAATTTGCGATAAAAATTGATCACACCTAGGAACTCACGCAATTTACGAATGGATGTTGGCCGAGGAAAATTGACGAGCGCCTCTACCTTCGACGGGAGCGGTAAGATACCCTGCGCCGAGATACGATGGCCGAAGAAGTCTACCTCCGGTTGGCCGAAACGACACTTGGCGGTGTTAATTACAACACCGTATCTCGAGAGCCGTTCAGAGAGCGTGTGGAGGTATCTGCGATGTTCCTCGATGTCCTTGAAAGCGATGAGGATGTCATCGATATACGGAAAGACGAAATCGTCCAAGCCTCGTGTGACTTCGTCGATAAATCGTTGAAATGTTTGTGTGGCATTTCGAAGCCCGAACGTCATGAACGGGAATTCGGAAAGGCCAAATGGTGTGATGATAGTTGTTTTGTTTACGTCGTCGATGGCCACAGGTATTTGATTCAAGGCGCGTACGAGGTCGATTGTCGAGAAGATTGTTTTCCCAGATTAGATTAGGAGTGAAGCCCTCTAGAACGCAATTGTTCGGAATTGAACGAAATTGTTCGTGCGTTCAATTGTCCATAATTTCCACAAGGTCGCCATTCGCCTGACTTTTTCGGTACCAAGTGGAGCGGAGATGACCAAGGGCTCTTCGAACGTTGAGTGATTCCCAGTTGCATCATTTTGTCGAACTCCCCCTTGGCGATTTTCAGTTTGTCGGGGACGAGGCGTCGTGATTTGCTAGATACTGGAGGTCCGGGTGTAGTGGCGATATGGTGCAGCGTCGAATGTTTGGCTGGAAGGCATATTCCTTCGGGTTTCATTAAATTGGGAAATTTTCCGAGGAGATCTGACCATGAAGGATCGACAGACGTAACCTTGATTTCCGAGACGATGCTGGATAGCGACACTTTGCATGAGATCGTTAATCCAGTTGTTGAGTCGATAAGGCAGCCGTTCTTCAGGTCAGATAAAATGCCGAAATGCGCCAAAAAATCGGCACCGATAATTGGTTTGGTTGTGTCCGCCACTACGAAGCGCCATGTGAAATCCCCCCGGAGGCCGAGGTTGAGCGATAGAGTTATGCAGCCGTACGTGTTGATTGTCGAGCCGTTGGCTGCAATAAGCGTATAGTTAACTCGTTTCTTTGCTCCAGGAGCGAGAGATTTCGGACATGTAAAAGATCGGCGCCAGTATCCACCAAGTATTGGATTTTGGTGGCGCGATCGGTTACGAAGAGGCGGCTGGATTTGAAAGAGGGAACGTTAACCGCCACTAACGATCCGCCGGGGCGTTTCCCGGCCACGAGCAAGGTGCTTTGCAACATCTAGCCCTGTCGTGGTATCTTCGATGATACCAGCACTGGTTATTGTCGGGTGCTGGCGAGGTTGCTCGAGAACGGGATCGAGAGCGGGAGCGAGAACGTGCGACGCTTTGCCCTTTTAGGGCCGATGCCAGCCCGCAGATTGTGGCTCCGAGACGAGGAAAGCGTGTCTCAAGGGCTGAGGACGTTGGCTCCTGGACGTCATTGATGTGGGCTACCGGCAATGCGATCTCGTGCAGTTTGTCGGGGAGTGTTGCAAGCCTGTCGAGAGCCATGTCCGCTTGTGACGCCAGGATGGACTGCGTCGTCATCGGCAGTCGGCTGAGCCACTTGGTGCGTAAAATGTTGTCAGGAACCGTGTCGTCGAGACTGCTGAGATGACGCAGGAATTGCGAGAGCGTCCTGTCACCCAATACCTCTCGGTCGAGCAGCTGCTGGAGTCGTGCGTCCCGGGAGAGCGTGAGGCGTTCGACGAGCGCCACCTTGAGACGTGTGTACGGTGTCTCGGCAGGCACATTTAGGAGGATATCTTGTACTTCAGCAGCGGCCTTGGGATCGAGATGAGACGAGGCATAGTAATACCTCGTTACTTCATCGTTAATCCCGGATAGATGAAACTGTCCCTCGAGCTGGGCGAACCATAACGCTGGACGTTCGGCATTGAAGGCGGAACATCGTATCGAAACGCGTTGGAGCGAGGCTCCGTTGTCAGCTTCGGGCACCTCGACACTATCGGGCATTTTGTTTCGCAAAAAACAACACTAGAGAAAGTCTGAAAAATATTCAGTGCAGCACAGCGTCCTTGGGTGCTCAGCAATGCACCGAAATTCACGAAATGAACTCGAATGGAGCGCGTGAACGATACAACACACGAGCGTACGCGGCACACAAACCACTCACAAAGTGCACGATCGAAATGCACTCGAATTTCGCGGAACAGTCGCGGCGTTAACGTGATATAATTAATAATCAAAGAAAACGCGAGAAAACTATTCACTTCAATCACGTCGGGGTCACCAGTTGTGGCGGTTTGGTGCGGGTATCAAAAATTATAACTCGGTGTTGACAAGAACTGTATATTTAAAGGCAAGTGTTTACATGCGTACTAAAAAGTAGACTGACTTCCTCCGGCGGGGAGCGTACGAGTTTATATACCTTCATTTATCGAAGGTTCGAGAATTGTCCTGAAATTTCGTGAGGGACAAGGACAGAATGATGTTTGTCTCGAATTCCGACGTTTGGAATATTCGAGACGCTACGAAAAAAATTCAATGAAATTAATCTATTGTGGCTCGCGCCACATTAAAATCGACGAAATTTTGAGAGATTATTCTTTCAAGTTTAAAGAAATTTTTGACACCTGACAAATTATGGGATTGCAACGGGGGACTTTTTTATAATTTTTTGAAAATTTGAAATTTTTGAAAATCATCATTTTTATGTTATAAATAGACGTAAATATATTTTTCATTCCCATTATCATCATTTCGGTCTTCGTCTGAATATAATGTGTCATTTATTCAATATAAATTCTTTTCATGCAGAAATATAATTTGTCACAGGAGATTTCATGCGCTATCATCATGCGCTGTCGTTCGTAAATTCGCAGTAGAAATTTGGATTAAATAAAAACGCACTTGTGTTACTCTTAGAAAAGAGGAGAGCGCCGTAGAGTATGTCTGCTAGTGATGCCGCAAGACAAGAATTATGTTGTTCTTGTCCTTGTCTTGTAACGACACGAGAGTCACACGGGGATGGTCAAATTTCATCAGGGTCAAACGTCGTGAGGGTCACAAGGCGATGGTCGAATTTCACGAGGGTCAGATCTTTCAAGAGTCACAAGGGGATGGTCAAATTCCACAGGAGTAAAACGTCACAAGGGTCATACCGGGACGATCAAATTTCATGAGAGAATGGTTAAATCTTCACAACTTTAAATGTAACGAGGGTCACGAGGGTCGCTAAGGGATGGTCAAATTTCACGAGAATCAAACGTTTCAAGGGTAACAAGGGGATCGTCGAATTTTCAAGAGAGTCAAACGTCAGGAGAGTCACAAGGGAATCATGAAATTTTACGATGTTTGAATGTTACGTTGATCGTCTTTACGAAGATCCAACGTCACAAGTGAATGAGAAAATTTCTTGAGGGCCACAAGGGTCAGAAGCGAATACGATGCTCAAACGATCTTTAAAAGTCACATAGAATAATCTCAGAATCTCAACTGTAAGAAGGATAATAGTGTCATTTCTTGAATCAACAATCAAGCTCTATTGAATCCACGTCATTTGGGACCGTCATTTTGGGCCATGGAGACGTCATTTAGGGCCCTGAAAGATTGAAAATTTGATGATCCCCTTGTGATCCTCGTAACGTTTGATTCTAGCAAAATTTGACCATTCACTTGTGACTCTTTCGTTGTTCGACTCTCGTGAAACTTGATCGTCTCCTTGCGACCCTCGTGACGTTTGACCATATCCCAGGATATTGTCAAACGTCACGATGTCCGCTCTTTACAATATCCAGGGATGGAGGAAATGTTATTTTTAGAAAATGGCCTAATATTTGGATAGAAAAAGAGTTCTTGACGAATTTTTTGATTAATCATTTTTTCTCTTGCTCCATATCTACCGCTGCCTCTTGCGAACTTCCCTCTTGTCTTGTCTTGTCTTGTTTCTCTTGTGCGCTCGTGGCATCACTGATATCTCACATTAATGAGTCAACTCATTGTGATTACAAGTTCAATTCGTTACTGAATTATGCCCAAATTTTATATGTCGAAAATTTCCAATATTCAAAGAATCATAAAAAAATCCCCCGTTGAAATCCCATTATTTCTGAGGCGTCAAACATTTCGTTCAAGTTCAAAGAATAATCCCTGAAAATTTCATCAATTTTAAAAATGTAGTTTCTGACATAATCGACTTTTTGTACCCTAAAATGATTAAAGAACGAGATTTTTCAAAAAATTACTGTTTCTTGTGATTCTTCTTTGAAAAATAGGAGGAAATTGTTCCTATGATTTTTTTTAATTTCCCCACCCAAAAACCCAAAAATCGTCACTGACAAGTCAAAAAAATGAAACTTCGAAAATTCATAACGGGAGAACCGTTGCAAAAATCGGAAAATCCGTTGGATACGACATTGAGATAGTTGAAATACATCACCAAAAAAAACCTCAAGCAAATTGGAGATTCTAAGGTTCCGAACCTCACGAGTTGGCATGGAACGCCTTATATATTCTGATTGACTTATATAGGCCATCGAGACGAGTATTTTGAAAAACAAGCAGGGGTTCGAGACTTTTTGGTAGAAGCCATCTGGCTATTTCTTTATGTGTTATAACTCTGTTCCTTTTTTTCATTTCTACCAATTCCATTGGTAGTAAGCTTCCGAATGGATCTATACCAATTCTTAAAAAAAAACAAAGATTTTAATGAAAAGACAGAAAAAAGGGAATATCTCGAACACTTTGTATGAACAGGTATAGATGTTTTGATTTATCTAGATAGAAGACATCAAGACGAATATTTTGAAAAAAAAGTAGAATCGGTTGCGAAGTTTCAAAAATATTCAACATAATAGATTTTCCGAAAAAGTTGAATATCTCCGAAACTGCTGGCACGATTGAGCCCATCTTCAATACCAACCTTTGTTATCACAGGTGGAAGATTGTTTCCAAATTTCAAGTTGATATCTCGGGGGGGGGGGGGGGGGGGG
>NW_021680830.1:59177-62712 GCF_001412515.2 Diachasma alloeum | reverse complement strand
AAATCAGCGGTTCGTTAGTTTTTCGCATAAAACGTGTGAAAAAATTAAAAAATTGCTTTTCTTAGAAAATTCAATAATTTTACCGAGAATAATAGTGGGATTTGATGTTTTCGTTATAATCGATGCAGTTACATGTCATTCGATTTTGATCGGATGCGGAGTAAAATTATCTCAGCCGTTTTTTCGTTATACAGATTTCGAAACTTGCTTTTTTTCTAACGAAGAAAATGGGAATTGGTCGGGAAGTTATTAGTTCGTCCCGTAATGGATCACCCCCTATTCAGCCCACACGCAATGCGAGCGAGCGACCAATAAGCCAGTCGATTTTTTCAGTAAATTTTCTTCTACTCTTTTTTACTGAGTGGTGACCTCTGGAATTTGAAAAATGAATTGTGTAACGTGACATTTTTCATGGGGGTTAAAATGCCTATTACCTTTGCCCTTCTTCCCCTGACTCTAGTTAAACTCGAAAATACAGAAATCTATGGGCGCCAGGTAATTTTTAACCGGAATTACCAAACCGGAGGAATCTACAAAATCAATTCTATTAATTCGAAAAACTCTAAAACGTACAAAAAAAGGGGAGAAAACTAGATTTTTGGGGAAAGGTAACGGTCCTTGGTTCGCTCAGTGTGCTAGGTTGTGGAGAGAGGGGTGGATTTCAGGTGGAAACGGGTTAATGGGGCGGTCAAAACTGCAAAACAGTAAAAAAGAAGAAGGAGATCGACATTATCCTTACTGGTTTCACTATTGAAATTTAAGAATCACCAATTTTACAAAAAAAAGACATTTCAATTCTCTCAAAAAAATATTTAAAAAAAAATCTACAATTAATAACTAACAATACTGACAATAATAATAATCATAATATTAATTCCGCACTCTGATAGAAAATAGTCTAATCTGACAAAAGTATTCGACGAAATTAATATCGCCGATAAATACCGCAAATATGCCGAAATAAATATTTGGGGAGAGTAGAAATACACGCTAATCCCTAAATACTCGAGAATTCCGAGAATTGGGGGGAAAGGTATGCGAGCGACAATGGGAGCGAGAGAGAGGAGAACGTATTCAATCATCGATTTTTCGTACCAGCCAAAACGGCTGAAATTCCGTAAAACTCAACTTGCCATAACTCGAAAATGGCAGAGTCAAAAATTACGAACCCTGAGACAAAATGTCCGGGAGAGTCTACCGAAGACAACAATACCCAAAAAATAATTTTCTCTCAATAATTAGCCGCCTCAGGTTAATTAATCCCCGAGCGGAATTCTAAACGCTAAAATGCCCGCGTGAAGCGAGAATAGCCACGTGTAAACGTGGATGGGTATCTGAGATGAGTTGAGAGTCGGGGGGAATTCCCCCTCGAGAAACACGACATACACGCCAACGAGAATGGGCTGGAAATCCATAAAAAAAAACAAAAATGGAATATCCGGAAATCGGCAGAGCGAATTTTCGGAAACCCTGAGATGAATTACTCAGGGAAGCCCCCCGAACACATTGATCCACAAACCCTAATTTTAATTAACTATCTACGCGAACCAACTCAATTCGAACACGAGTGGAATTTCTTACGCGCAAAAACCCACGTATAACGGGAATGGACGCGCTCTAGCAATTAAACGTGAGTAATTATCCCCTTGAATAACCCACCAAAAATCACGAAAACCACCCAATCATGAGTGAAAAAAGGGGGGAATCGGCACCTCACAATTTGGATTAAGCGTCACAATCACCGTTTTAACGGAATAAAATGCGACGTACGGGGCTGAAGACCCCGTAGTCGAATAATGAAAAGCCGAAATGAATTCGGAAAAATAAATAAACCGAACTAAAAACGCACTTTGGGTTTCTTACCCCTCTTTGGGGTGTTCTTCGCCATCGTGTAGATACACTTATCCAAATATAGGCACTCTAATTCCTAAGATAGGCACTGTACTGGCACTAGTTCTGGTGAGGTCAAGGGCCAACGCCGAACTGCCGAACTCACGAGCGTCTCGAGACACCTCAGAGCGCGGAATTCACCGCTCAATCACCCGAATTTTGATTGGTGCGGACACGCCCCTCGAAGGTGCGAATCTAACGACAATTAATCGCGACTCTCACGACCTGGCGCGATTATTCAAATCTCACCTAACTCTTCTCTAATCACCTAACACAAAACTAGTTCCTTTTTATTAATTATTACGCGAGACTAGGCCGAACTGATTGTCGTTCGGATAATTACGAAGGGTCTTTGGCGCTTCCCACGGATCGGATCTCCGGGATTTTCGGGGTTAAAAGACAAGTTACCGGCACTTGTTATAACTTCACTACTAATTCCTGCTCAACTCGTTTCTCTCATCAAAAACCCAAAGGCAACCTGGCAATTCGTTGGAGACGATGGTTGCACTCGCTCCGAACGACCTTCCACCCAAAACAAAAACGTAACCAATTAACCCCTGAAAATCCAACGAAATTGGAGCGCCGGCATTTCAGCCGGACCTATTCGATTACCCGCAAGATTAACAATAGGGTGAACCCCATAGAAAGAACCGGATGACTCTATAATTTTGGCCATTCTTCACGATAATTTTTCTGGGCCCTCAAAGACGCGTAATTACTAATCTTTACTAATAAACGGAACCGATAACTCTAACCGAAAATAAGCCACTCGGAAGTGGATAAGGGACTCTCACTCTCTCGCTCTTGGATTCTTACTCACGGATTTTAATTCAACGTTGTAGGAGTCTCGCTTTTTACAGATCGTTGTTAGTGTTCCTAACGAACATCCCCACATGTTCGTTAGAATTGATAGGAGCTGTAGAATGCCGATCACTCAACCTTCGAATTCACCTATCCACAAGCTTATTTTGTGATGAGAATTTATCATTTTTCATTCGTTTCATTTTTTTCCTCTTCGATATAGCCGTTAACCGCACACTAACTCTAATCGTGTACCTCGCATGCACGTGGAGAATCGCAGAGAGTGCGAAGTTCCTTGTCAAAATTTTAGCGGATTGACACCCTAATTTTTGAATGTCCGAGCCAAAGAGGATAGACCTGAGTAGAGGCCGGGATCGGGGGGTTTGACTGACTCTAAAAAAGTTAGTTGGTACCCCACGGGAAAGGCGGCGTCCCGGTCGAATTGTCGGTAAATGTGAGTTGGGTGCGTGAGTAACTCGGCAGTAGCAGTCCCGCTGTCACAGGGTCAGGTTCGGAGGGGGATGTTTGTCCTCCTTGTACTCAATCTTTACTTTATGTTTTTCAGTTGATTTATTCGCCGACTAATTAATATTAAGGGATGAAACAAAGACTGTTCACTGGAGAATTAAATTCCCCATCCTTCAACCCCCGTTTCATCCCTTAATCTCTGCAATAAAAAAATTAATATTGCGACGAAAGTCACGGCGCTATAAGAAACCCAATGTTTTCTCGGCGCAGAGTACCTCCCCATTAATTGGCCCGCTAATTAAAAAATCGTCTCTCCCCTCCTAATTAACATTAAGGAATGAAACCAATGCTGTTCGATGGAGAATTAAATTCCCCA
>NW_021680830.1:58984-59056 GCF_001412515.2 Diachasma alloeum | reverse complement strand
TAATTAGGAGCGAAGATACGATTTTTTAATTAGCGGGCGAGTTGTCGGGAGTCACTGTGCCGAGAAACCATT
>NW_021680830.1:56883-58847 GCF_001412515.2 Diachasma alloeum | reverse complement strand
ATTTAATTCTCCATCGAACAGCATTGGTTTCATTCCTTAATGTTAATTAGTAGCGAAGATACGATTTTTTAATTAGCGGGCGAGTTGTCGGGAGTCACTGTGCCGAGGAACCATTCGGTTTTTCACAGCGCCGCGACTTTCGTCGCAGTTTTTATTTTTTCATTACAGAGATTAAGCAATGAAACGGGGGTTGAAGAATGGGGAATCTAATTCTCCATTGAACAGTGTTTGTTTCATCCCTTAATATTAATTAGTCGGCGAATAAATCAACTGAAAAACATAAAGTAAACATTGAGTAAAAGGAGGACAAAAATCCCCTTCCGAACCTGTCCCTGTGACAGCAGGACTGCTACTGCCGACAGTGTTGCCAGACTGGGCAAGTGAAATAATGGCAGAGGGGAGACGGAATCATGGTATTTGTGAGGAAATCATGGTATCGGAGGTCGCTCACACAGATTTCCCTGTGAGTGTATAAAATTTGAAAAAACCAAATAAAAATATCCTCGTTATTTATTATTAAATGTTTTTAGCTGAAAGAAGATAAACTCTCGATATAATATTCAACATCTCCACAAATTGCACAGATAATCG
Source organism: Diachasma alloeum (assembly GCF_001412515.2). Lineage (NCBI taxonomy): Eukaryota > Metazoa > Arthropoda > Insecta > Hymenoptera > Braconidae > Diachasma > Diachasma alloeum. Next base: position 58,256 of record NW_021680830.1, on the reverse strand, counting down.
CAGAAACAACTCATTATTCATTACATTTCTGAAAAAATGATATCAGAGTCGGATTCATCTGCATCTCCATCTTCATCTTCACGTTTTGTATGAGATCCTTTTGGTTTTGGTGCAGTCTTCTTCTCTCCGTACAATGAAGAACTGCCCATCCTAGACTGCATGTCCAGCGAAGGAGTGAAGTTAGGGCATCCTCCAGAATTTTTCACTCTTTGGCTTGTGAGTACCAACCCACGAATGGTAGGCACGATTAATCTGTTCCTCGATTTCGTTTTGATCAGATTTATCTTCGAGAAGGCTCTTTCACAATCGGCATTGGCATGCGGGAGAGATAAAATGTTGAGAGCTACCCGAGCCAGGTTGTGAAAGAGATACTCTCCTACGTCGTTTCTGAGAGTCAAGAGGTGACTCCAGAAGACATCAATCTCCTTCTCGCTGTTGTCTTGGTCGAATTTATATGAAGGTAATTTTCGCCATTCATCATCAATGGATTGAAGATCACAGCCAGCGGACATGCGGGAGAGACGAGAGAGGAGCGGGACTAGTGACGGTGTTGCCTCTCGAGTAGAATGTGATAAGGCAGTCTTTGGCTTAAATATGTGAATTTCTCCCAAAAAGTTATCCTTGAAATCGTAGCGTTTCTTAATTTGGAGACATGCCGTGGTGAAGAACTCTTGAACTCTATCGAAGAAATAATCCACCATGTCCTGTCTGGCAAGAATCGCGGGGTTCTGCAATTCCTTCATTACATCAACTCCCATGTACATTTGATTTGTCAAAAGGAACTTCGAGCTGTCACTGGGATTGATCTTAGACAGATCAGTCTGGAAGACATCATCTCTCTTCATGTACGAACTCAGGATTTCCCGGTACAATTCCACAATAACTCTATGGACTTCAGTAAGTACTACTGTGCTACTTTGAAAGTATTGATTAACTCGAGAGAATTTAGGAAGTACCCATTTCAGGAATAGCAAGTACAGCTTATTGAAAGGGTTATGCAGGTGATCATGAATGATTTCAGCAGAAACCAATTTTTCCACAAACCTTTTTTCGGTGAAAAATAATTGCAAGGCTGGCCATTGCTCTAAGAGTCTTTCAACAACGAGGGTTAACGAAAGCCACCGAGTCTGAGATGGATGGAGTATTACATGAATGGGTGTCGATGCGAAATGTTGAAATTGTGCAAAAGCAGATATTCTCTTGGCACTGGCACTGAAGAAATTGTAGATGAGTCGAGCTAAATCTTCAATCCCACGTGGAAGACATCCGCAGGCTTCACTAGCAATGATGTGGAAAGTGTGACAGAGACATTTCAGAATTACTATTCCAGGACAACTGTCTCTGAATCGACTAGATACCGAGTTAAGCTGCCC